>NW_009705125.1:45427-59473 GCF_000703405.1 Apaloderma vittatum
TTCCAGAGTGCAGAAAGGCAAATTTTGCCTGGAGGCATTATTCTGACTGACCCATTGAAGGACAGATTGTGCCTTTTGTAGCCTGCTGGAAAGGCGGCTCTGCCCAGTCTCTAGAGCAATTCTGTGACTGGCACCTCAATAGTATGAGTGACTCTGGGAGGACACTGCGGACAGTTGATGAATTTGCTTTGCGTTCCTCATGGGCCTCCCATTTAATGTTGCAAGTTTTTCAGGACACCAAAGACTGCAAGATACGGCTTTATTTTCACAACCAGCTTAGGATCTTGTCAGTACAGGCATTTGTCTTCTGCCACTTTATAAATAAAGTGCCTACCTACAGTGCCTACCTATAAATAAAGCCTACCTACAGTCACATTAATTAGTTCCAAATGCATTCAGTTCACACCTGCATTAAGATTCCACTGAGAAGCTGCCAGAATTGATATCTCAAGTCTCCACTTTGCTGTGAAGAGTGTACAAATTGTATTCAAAACCCTTCTCCCTCTCTTGTGTTTGCCTTTATGTTCAGTTCAAGCACAGGACTCCATAAGCTTCAGCCTACTCTTTCTCCGTATGAGGATCCCTGTCCAAGTCCCATCTGAAAGCCCTTCTGGCCAAGCCTTGTTTCCCTTGCCTGGCAGAATTGTGTAAATAGTGCTTCTGGGCTGAGAAACACGTCACAACCTGATCCTCACCTGTCCAGACTGAGGACCTCATTAGAGTCCATCAAGTCACCTTTTAACTTGCCGGGCAGTGTGTTGCTTGTTTGGCAAGAGTCTGGTATATGCCCTAGTCTTGCTCAACTACTTGGTCAGGAATTCATCCCATCCACCTTCACCCAAAACAGCAGACATACTCAAGGATGATCATTGGTACAACCTAGGGACTGCTTATTACTTTGTCACCTTCTGGTTTTTGCAGGTGAGAGTTTTGATAGCATAGAACCTGAGATTCATCTGTTGGGGTTAATAGCTCCTGTTAAACAAAAAAACACAGTAATCTCTGCATCAGGTCTTGAAACTTGATGCCAAGGTGAGTCAGCTGAAGGGTTCTATATACCTTATAGCGTTTACTGGGAAATTTGAAACAATCACAGTGACTACATTAATAAACTGGCTGCAAAGCTGCATATTGGTGCTTTTTGTCTTAACCCTTCTTAAAATATGTAATTGGTGATTGAAGATAAAATGTAAGATTCGACTTCTCTACTCCTAGCTGAGTGTCCTAACTGATAGGACACATGGATTCACTGTGTCTGATCCAGTTAATTTAGTGCTTGAACATTAAAAGAAGAGTATGGCAAGTAGTATCCTACAGCTCAGCGAGTGCAGCCTCAGAAATGTGAGTTTACCTCCCCTCATGCAAGAGGAACCAGAACTGCTGTCCTCCATATTTGTGAAAGTGCTATGACCATTGAACATTGGATATTGTGGGGAAGGAGAAGGAACGACAAAGAATATAGTGTCTTAGTCCTTCCTCATTAATTAGTTCTAGTGGTGCCCTGAATGTCACAGATAAAATGGTTCATAGAATGTGGGCTGTCTGCTTGTGACCATGAGAAGAGCAATCCTTTGGGTAATGTCCCAAAGCAGACCTTAAGAAGCCACAAGTTTTCTGATTACACAGCTTTTGAAAGAGATTGGAGAGGGAGTTTTTTGCTTTGGTTTAGTTTTTTTGTGGTTTGTTTTGTGGTTTCTTTAAAATGGAAACCCTGATGACAGAATTCAGAAGTTTATGGAACTATTCTGAAGTCATTGGGAAGCCTAAATTGTATCTACTGGTTGATTTATACATTTGAAATTCATTAAAAATCAGTACAACTACAGGACTGGTTTGATTTCAGTCACTGTTAGGATTTATGGCTTTATGTTTTCTTCCAGAAAGCTCTATTGTTTATAGCTGTTGACATATGCTACCTTTTCTAATAGTCAAATTAAAGACGATATTTTCTAGGAGTAACAGATTTTAGTGTCTGTTCCACAAACCATAGGGTTTGTTTGATCTAATTGGTTTAGTGCAATCTGTGAAGCTGTCAGAGGATGGCATCATGGTTTCTTCGAGTGGAATTTCAAGGAAGTGAAGGAGACTTCTGCAAGGAAGCTGTTCAGAAAACTTGTTCTAGTGAGAATCACGTTATTCTGTCTTGTTAATGGTTATTTAGAAAATGTCCTTTCATGTAAATCTTGCAGTGTCTGTATCACTTCAGCTCTTTTAAGTCTTAAAAGCCACATTTAGCTTGGATTTGAGCCATTGCTATTTATTAAGAACTGCACTTCCCTATGAAATCAGAGGCAAAAAGCCTTGTCTGCCTGCATGGTAAAACAGCCTCTATGCTTCTATTGCTTAAGTTTCCAGATGTGAGGAACTTCATATTCCCTTTTTCCCTTGATCTGCAAAGTTACCCCAATACATCGAAGAATTATTTTTATCCTATAGTGGTTTGCTTATTTTTCTTTTCTTGCTGATCTTCCTTAAATTATGTCAACAAACAAACTACAAATGCCTTCTATTTTTCTTATTATTTGACATTAGGCAAGTACATAGGTTTCCCTGGACAGCTGCAAAGTTGAGATGTGAGACTAAAGTATTAGTCCTAATGAAAACCATCTAAAATAGCACAATCTATTGTGCTAAGTGATATTTTTCTTATCTTGTTTGAGAGACCAGTGGCTTTGATATAATCAAAGTATGACCAAAGTATTTCCCTTCTTTTCCATCAGCAGCAAATACTGATTAATGTAATATTATAGCCTTGAGACAGCATTAGAGCTCTCTGCTGGAATGCTGCATTATCTACTATATCATATCAGAGTTACTGTGAGTGATGAGTCTTTTTCTTCCTAGGCTATAAACCCAAAACTATTTGTATCCCATCTGTTCACTGGTATATGAAGAATTCACAGAAGGCGCGCCCCATCCCCCCTTACTGCTTGCTTTATCCTAAGTCACATAGGATACAGTCATGTTAGTTACATAGGGATGAATCACAAGCTTAAAATAGATGTTGAAATAGAATTACTGCCCATTTCTTCTCCTAGATACATTTTTAAGCAAAGTGTAGCTTTCAAAAAAGCCTCCTCATCAATAAGCGGAACTCAGTTACAGAAGGGATTCATAAAATGTAAGTGTTGAGGAGCACTGTTTAGAAATTTGTGGTCTATTTATATAGGAGATCAAGTTAAATAATCAAAATGTCTTTTGGCGTTGGAATCCCTTTAAGAATTCCTCATAAGTATTGTTGAAGTCTATAACTGTCTGTAATGCAACCTTGAAATCTTCCTCTCTTGTGTGCTTTAGAAACACATAGAAAGGTTATTTCCAATGGCTTCCTATGTATTTTACTGAAAAACCTTGGAAGCAATGACATTAGAATTTCATTTCCATTACTCCAAATAACACCGTAATTTACTGGTTGGAGCAAACAGCAATATTTTCAGCACATCCCCAAAAGATAATCTTACTCATCTTTTCCACACATATTTTAAAGTATTCCGCCAAGTGCAATGCTGGCTTCAGTAGAGTCCTTGATTTAGAACACTAACAATAAGTTCAGAGTCAGACCCTTTATTTCACATATGGCCCAGAAAACGCCCAGTAGGATGATTGCTGAGCGCAAGACTGACAGGAAAAGAAGGGACAGTTTCTAGTTGCCTAAGTTGTCAATCTTTAGCAAGCTCAAAAGCCAAGGGAATTTGAAAATTCTCCTTTATAGCACTGCCGTAATACCTGTCAATGTTTCCATTTGCAGAATAATGACTCAGCTTTCCCTGTTTGAATCAGCATATTAAAAGAATGAATTTGTTCCTTAGTCCTGCTAGTACTTTTCGTTGTTTGCTATGGGAAACTGCACCCCTGAAGGCAATGAGGAGAAAGTTCTCTGCAGAAGGATATGAGAACTGCTGCTGGGCTGACATATAAAAGCCTATTGTCATTTATATAGCAATATAAATGGCTCTGGATATTTAAAAGAGACCCACCCCAACACCAGTGAACCTTGAAAGACATTTGCTGATTTTATGTTTCCTGTCACCACTCTTTGACACTGCTTTCCCAGTTTTGCATGAGTGATATCCTGTCTAAGGCGTGCATTAACAGTAAAATGTTTCATCATTCTGGTGTTTCACATCAAAAGAAACTGCACCTGAGTAGACATCCATTCTCTGGTATTTTTTTTCCTTTCTTTTTAAATCTTTCTCTCTAAACTATATGCAATGCATCATCTGTGTTGCTACTGCATTTGGTTTTGGGGTTTTTTTTGGTCAGTTTCTGAAGTGCTGCTTGTTTTATTTTTCATCCCCTTCTATCTGTGGGGTTTCATTTTCAATTTTGGTAGTCATCATTCAGGAAATCTCAGAACCTCAGGTTAATGGAGATCTTAACTTAAACCTTCACTCAGTGAATCGTATGCTGAACACGGTAGCTGCTGAATACCAGTGTTGCTGGTTTTATGTTTTTTGAGGTTTCGTTTTTAAAAACCTACAACAACAACCACCACCCTTAACATCAGGACATACATGGGATTCAACTAAACTTGCACAAAAACCCGATAGCATTTCTCTGATCTCAAGGATGTGCTATATGATGCAACACAGCGTTAGGCCAAGACACCTGAAGACATATTCTTATCTACACTCAGGAGTAAATTTACATCAGCACAGTGTTCTCCTGCAGTCAGCATGTCCCTTTCTCGGGAAGCTCCCTTGCCCAGGAAGGGAATCCCTCTCCCTGGCTGTACCACAGATACCTTGCTGATGCATACATCAGTCATATTGGTACAAGACACTGCTGTACCCAAACCACATCCTTGTGTTGTCAGGCACCGACAGTGTTGCTGTGCATGGTCAGAACTGACCCCAATCCAACATGTACCCAGAACATGTACACCCCTTGCAGGGCTTAATTTCTTGTACCACACTTATTCCCTGTCCTCAGAGACAGCTGTGAACACCACTCTGTCCCTTTCCTGTGCCTGCAGGTGGAAAACTAGACATCCTTGATCCTTTTTTCCATTACAGCCTACTATTTGGAGCACTCTTTGAAGAACTGAAAGACCATCCTGAACTTCTGCGGAGTCAGTAGCCCCTATAGCCTTCAGATACAGACACATTTTATCCCCGGACCAGCTCTCTCAAATCTAGAAAATCAGTAAAGTTGTTACATTACAAGAATATATATGATCCAAGGCTTAATTTTACAAGTAGGCAGAAGCTTGCTTGACCACCAGTGTCTACGTGGGATACCATCCTGAAGTTGTTATTCATCAGCTTTTAGAGTGGTGTATTGGCAAAATAACACTAATTTGAAATTGAATGGAGCCACAATGCTGGTCTTTGCTTGAGCCACAGAATTTGCCCTCACCCAAATATATGTCATGAACAGAGTTTTTACCTAATAGTTACCTGAATGTGTCGAGTGGAAGGTGAAAAAGCTGGTGGAAAAACTCGAAAGCATGTCCCATGAGGAGCAGCTGAGGACTGTGGGTTTGCCTAGTTTGGAGAAAAGGAGGCTGAGGGGTGACCTGCTTGCCTGCTCCAACTTCCTGAGGAGGGAAAGTGGAGAGGGAGGTGCTGAGCTCTTCTCCCTGGTACCCAGTGATAGGACATGTGGGGATGGTTCAGAGCTGCTCCCAGGGAGGTTTAGACTGGACATTAGGAAGCATTTCTTTACCAAGAGGGTAATCAAACACTGGAATGGGCTTCCCAGAGAGGTTGTCAATGCCCCAAGCCTGCCAGTGTTTGAGAGGTATTTGGACAGTGTCCTTAATAGCACGCTCTAGGCTTTTGGTCGGCCCTGAAGTGGTCAGGTAGTTAGAATAGATGATCATAGTAAGTCTCTTCCAACTGAACTATTCTGTTGTTTATTGGTTATTGCTTTGGTGATTGGTTATTTAGTTATTGTTTTTTATAATATTTTAATTTATGTTAAAACTACCTTAAGAATTTTGAGAAGTCTGAGATTAAACATATTGGTCATAAAAAATAATAATTTCAGACTCAGCAGAAGACTGTGATTTCCACCTTTAGTGAGAAACCTGAGACTTTCTCTATATTTCCAAGTGTCACAAAAGTGGAATGGGAAGCAAGCTTCTTGAGATAGATGTTGACTATAAGGAACAAGACTAAGTGAAAACATCTTGGTAAATAATTGTGAAACAGGCAAATCAGCACTAGGGCAACAAAGCCACATGCTACAGCTCAGAATTAACTAAAAATAAATTGTGTCCACAGCACAACAAATTATCAGCAAGACAGATGGCCAAGAAGAGGAAAACCATAATTGTTTCCTCTGAGGCTGGATTTCTGAAAGTAAACACTCAATCTAGCCCCAACTATGTAACGGAAAATAGAATTCAATAGCATGGAGGAAACTGTGGAGATTCATACAATGGCAATGCTGCCTTTAAAAGCCTAGACATAGAGGGGGAGGGACCGGTGTTGACAATTGTTCTTTAAATCAGTGCTGAAAGCAGTCTCAGAGGAAGTTTGGTCTGCCAGAGAGGCAACAGTCTGGGTGCTGGGAGACCTTGGCTTCCGCTGGCTCCTCTTTACTTCTGATCTCTGAACCAGACATTGAATCCACTTGTTTATACAATGCTTCCCAAGTGTTACCTCTGTCTGGGAAGATGGTCATGGTTTTCATCACACTCTAAGCCAGAAGAGAGCTGGCAAAAAATTTTTTCAAATACCACTGCAAGAAGTCCACATAGTGATGCAATAGATAGCTCTGGCGATGGTACAAGTCATGTCTATCAAACATGGGACACCTGCCAGTTTCAGTTTAAATGCACTGGTAACACTTGATGAATTCTATACTTTCATTAAAAGGCTGCCATGTGTTTTCTCACCAAATTTTCCAGAAAGTCTCTGCTGAAGTTTCCCATATTTGTATAGTCAACCTTTGACCAAGTCAAGTAAGGCTCTGTTTTGAGAACATTTCATTAGCATGGGTGAGATGATTGTTCTCGGAAAGGCTCCAGCCCAAGCAATTTTGAACATGCCGAATTATATGGATGGGACTTCCCAAATGATTAGTTAGGTCCACACCTAACTTGAAGATGTTTCTAGGCCTTCCCGTGTAAAAGCAAGTTCATCTATGAAAGTTGAGATGCAAATACATCTTCTTAGGAACAGAATTTGGACACATATGGACCCATAATTCTCCAATCACAGAGCTGAAAAACACGTGCTGGTACTTCATTGTTTCCAATGCAAATTGTGATGCTATGAAATCCATTTAGCTTTCCCGAGCAATCATTTAGCTCCTTAATAAATTGCTTGCCAAAAGAAGGGATTTGGCCAGAGTACCAGTTGATTAAATTGGCCAACTACTGCCTCACATCTGGGGACAAAATCATAGAATCATAGAATCATAGAATGGCCTAAATTGTAAGGGACCTTAGAGATCATCTAGTCCAACCTCCCTGTTGTGGGCAGAGACGCCACCTCTCAACTAGACCAGGCAACACATGGGGACCGAGCGGGAATCTACAGGCTATAAAGAGCAGGCACGTGCCACAACACAGAATCATAGAATCATAGAATGGCCTAAATTGTAAGGGACCTTAGAGATTGTCTAATCCAGCCTCCCTGACATGGGCAGGGACGCCTCTCAACTAGATCAAGTCTCTGTCCAACCTGGCCTTGTACATCTCCAGGGAAGGGGCATCCACAACTTCTCTGGACAATTTATTCCAGTCTTACCACTCGTACCGAAGAATTTCTTTCTAAGATCTAATCCAAATCTATTCTCCTTCAACTCTGTGCTAAACCTCAACAGAGAGGAAGCAAAGGAACTGGACATCTCAACTGCGTATCATCCAAAAGGTCTCCTCTAGCAGGGAAATTCTCAACTAAGCGAATCCAATTATTCTCCAGCATCGTCCTCCTGTTCTCAGATAACAGGGATGAGAAAGTACACAGCAATATAACCATATGCCTCAGCCACGTCCACGATCACAGTGCTTTGTCAGCAAGAGGAAAGAGTTTGGTCCCCTCAGCTCTACCAATTACACCAGCATGGTGCAGTGGCAGCACGTGCAGCACAGGCAACTCCAGCCCCAAGATCCATTGCTTGCAAGATGGAGCAACAGCCTGGCTCTGAGAAGGGGTATGTGGGGCAGGGCTGCCCAGCCACACGGCCACCACCATATCACACAACCAGGAGCAGAAGTACTGAGCTACACTGAGAAAAGGGGTGGGTCAACCCTTCTGGTGTGCGAGCAAAATCGCCATGAGGGTGGTTACTGACACTACCTGTTGTGCCTGTTTGTGCCAGCCTCAGACACCTCTGACCCTCAATGGCAGAAGTACATAACGAAAGCCAGATTACCAGCTGTCTAGTTTCTCCATTAGAAATTAGAGGAATTTATGAAAAAGAACATTACTCAACAGTGCTATTCACAGCTAAAGATAACTTCCTTCAGATATGACAGACAAATTATTAGATTAGCGCTTCTGTTTTCTCACATGCAAAGAATGAGCTACAGCCCACCTCACTATGGAGGCAAGGAGGAGGCCATCCTCTCCCCAGTGTTTTGCTGCCATGACCAAACACCTACTGCTTAACATTGCTGGCAGATAGTCACACTGCCCCGCCACACTGACCAGCGTATCACCCCACCTGCGTTTAGTTTTATCTCTATACCTGCCAGAAAGCAACAAACACTTTGCTCCTGCTACAATACCTCTCTTTTTCCAGAGGAAGTGTCCCAGGACCATGTCAAAATTTGGGGAGACAGGAGGTGGGGTCAGTCATTTCCTCTGCTCCCTGGGCAGTGTGACTTCTAACCAAGTGCCAGTATTTCCTGTCAACACAGAGAGCGCTGGACTGCACTAGACTGAAAGAAATCATGAGTATTTTCTTCAGTGACAAATAACCTTCAGAATACTTGAAAATATGAGGTGGTGAAATATTAAAACTCATTAAAATACAAGGCCACTTTGGGGAAAACAGCTTTTGTACACTTCCTTATAGTTGCTGTAAATACCTCAAGGCTCCTCAGGTTCTGGACAAGACGAGGTGATGGGAAGCACATACCTTCTCACAAATGCACATTCCTTGGTTCGCTGTGTGCTGAAACGCCCTTCCTGCAGAGCTGTTTGCAGCAGTGGTTGGAATTTATCCTGTGCTTTTAATCTGGCCATAAACAACAGCATTGCATTTGTCTCACTCATCTCTGAATGTTGTTTATACACAGTTGGATGTAGAGAAAGCTGGCTAGTCCATCTGGATTTCTTTCCCTGCTGCTTTCCAGGCTAATTAATATACTCTGTCCTGCTTACTGGTGCCGCTATGCACTCCCAGGAAAAACAAAACAAAACAACAACACCGAAAAAATAAATTAAAAACCCCCACTCCCTCCCACAAGTCAGTACTTTCTAAAGAGGTATAAAATCACAGTGGCTACCAAGAGGAGTCAAGACCATTTCTCTGTGAATTCAGCAAGGCCAACAGAGTAGGAAAATGCACCCATGGTATTTAACAATATGTAGGAAACTGAAGAGAGCTCAGATCATGCCTGGACACTTCAGACCGGGTGTTCAAAGCTCTCAGCAATTCCATTAAAAATACTTTCATCTAAATATTTGAAAGGTTTTTGCATCCAGCAATCTGAGCTGTTCTAGCAACCTGGCCACTTGTCTTCAAGCACTTGGCAGAAGCATGCAAGGGCCTCTTCTAATAGGAAGTCTGTATGTAGACACAAATGTGTGTGCCAGGAATTGCTGCAAACACACAAATTATGACACTTCTGAGCTTTATTTTGAGCTTTGTAAGAAGACACAGAAATCAGAGTGCAAATCACTATATTAGGCTAAAAACCTGCTACCACATGCCAGTGGTTGCTGCAAGGCATTCCTGCCTCTACCTACTTTTATAGTGAAGTGTCCTGCAAAGTATTTTACTTGGCTAGAGGCTATGAGAAAGTAACTGTAGTTTTGTAAGCAAGAGAAAGCTGGAGAGTGGGCCGGTTACTCTCCTAATTCCTAGGAGAAATTCCTAGGCAAAGAGTTCTCTGTCCAGTGTTAGAATGGCCAATTTTCCAAGTAATTTTTTGTTCCAGAAACTAGCCTTAGCACAGTTTATACATACTCAAGGACTGTCACAAAGATTACTACAGGCTAGTTCATCTCAACAGTCTCTCTAAAAGAGGTTGCCATGACACCTCCAGACCATCAGTCATATCTGTGCTGCACATTACATGGTTGACATCAGACATAAGGCACTACAAATTCCAGAAACATCCTTTGAAAACTTACCTGTAATAGCCCTCAATCTAGTACAAGAGCACAGCATTTATTAAATCTGACTAGTGTTGTCACATGAACCTGCAAGGTCATATGCTTTCATGGAGATATGTGCTTTCATATCCAGTGTACATTGGAGATACCAGATGGAAACCACGCTTCCTGGGCAAGGCTCTACTAGACCATCAACACCTGGTGGGAGCACATCCACCCACATCATGCCAGAGTCACCTCTGACTACACAGGTTTACACTCTGCGCTCTATAGCGGGAAGGCAAAAGGGGAAACTTGTGATTTGGTGGCCCACAGGGACACGATGTGGTTAGCAGCCTGCTCTGGGGTCAACAACATGTGACTCCATCACAAGTTTCTTGTTTCTCTAGTGCAAATTACATGTGAATTGTTCTTCAAACAACAAGGGAAGAAGAAAAAAATCCTTGGACCCAGATACACACAGCACACAGCTGCTTGTTCTCATTTGAAATGGAAAATTTAAGCACGGATGTTTAGATATGTGCTCCTCTAGCAGCTTCTTGCCTGATGATCACTTTCACAAGAGCCTTTTATAATTTAAACCATGCTTGAGGCTTCTAATTACTCAGGAATGCTTTCCATTACAGCTGTCCTCAAGCTTTCTCCCTCTTGAATGACCCTGGTAACCCTACATGGGCTATGGTTCCTATCCCTCCTGCTCTCCTTCCCAGTCTGACTACATGCGTTGTGAAAATAATCTTTCACTTTGCAAATGAACAAAACAATGTCACCAGGAATCTGAAACTAAGCCCTTGAAGCATGATTTCTGGGTGCTTCCTAGCCCAGGCAGACAACTCTCAATATCAAAATGCTTGGCAGAAACTGTGCATATTGCTTGACAACAAATAATAAAAAATAGACTTTAAGTGGAATTGGTTTAGATTTGTTCAGATGAAAAATAAAATATTTAGCAAAAATTAAAAAAAATGTTTCTGCTGTAAACATTGATTCTAGGAATTGTAAATAAAAAGAAAAAAAAACAACTCTAAACAATTCTTGGAAATAAATTCAAGCCAAAACCACTTACATGGCTTTGGTATAATTATTATAATTATTCTCCCCCAATGTCTATACGAGATAGATTCACAGGGACAGATTTATTTAGCAAGACTATATAAATAAAGAGTCTAGTTTACGAAATCCTAAAACTGTTGAATTTGGGAAGATTTATCCACACATTTAGTGGTCTGGGTTTTTTTCGTTTCTCTGAGTTATCCCCATCAGGCACTGCTGTGGGCAAGAATAGCTTGATTTGAAGCCGCACACCACTCCTTATGCTCCCTGCATGCATCCCCTGCCCTGACTGCTCCTCAGCCCTCACAGGCTACACCAGCTCCCTGGGCACAGAGCACTAGCCCTGGCTTCTCAGGAGACATCAGCAATAGAGTCAGGTGCACAAACTGCTTCTGGGTGTTGGCAAGACTAATTTTACAGTGGCGTGGAAGAACCTAGCTTTGCACGGATACACTCCAACAGCTCAGTCAGATGGTTTTATTAGAGACTGTCCTAATGAAGTTTGGCTTATCTCTCAAGACAGAGCCCTGTTTATTTTGTTGTTGTTGTTCTAACAGGGCACTACTGTTAAACTCCATACCAAAGGTTCTTCTTATCCAGAGTAATCTCAGCTTTCCTCTAATTTATACTGAACTGATCACTGATTGCCTCACTGGAGCACTCTGGCATTCAGAGACCATCAGCTTGAAGGTGCCCTACCTCAAATTTTCTTTACTGTATGTTAAGTTCCTTGGGTCCAGCCTGAAAGGGCACACAACACTAGGTAGAGGTCCCAGAGGTTTTCTGGGGATTTTTGCCAAATCTGCCAGGGTAGCCTAGCCACCTATCCCTTTCTCACAGTCACAGAAAAACCTGCATGGGAAGGATATCAAGGTAATTTTAAAAATTCAAGCCTGCAGATGGCAAAGAACCATCTGCAGTTTTCAATAGCATGAGGGAGGATTGAGCAACTTTCAGTTGCAGAAGATTGAATGTAGCCATATCTGAAGTAACACAAGATTAAGCTGCAACTAAATTTTTATTTCATTCCAACAGCTCTAGGGAAAAGCATTTTGCTTGAATAGAAATGCAGCAGCTGGGAGTATGGATTAGTAAGATGAACTAGGTGAAGGAGGGAGCAGGGAACTCTTGGAAAAGGAAATGGAAGGAAACCACAGACTTCTGAGCACTTTAGATACTATATCTTCTTTTCCAGGAAAGACAACTACTAGCTTCAAGTTCTAAAGCTGGGAGTACAGCTGCCTTGGGTTTCTCCCTTTATCAGGGTGGGAGATGGATAAGGCTAATGAGTAACATCTCTCAGCCAGCAGAAACACTGAGGTGGTGCTCTGAACTTACCGGTCACACTAAGAGACCTGCAGTTAGGGGCCTTCACCCTTGCAGTTCAAGATCTCTGAATCTTCAAACGAAGGTAGCAAATATTTACATGACATAGCCTATTAGAGGCATTTTTTCATAGAATCACGGAGTGTTAGGTGTTGGAAGGGACCTCAAAAGATTATCTAGTCCAGCCCCCTGCCAGAGCAGGATCACCTACAGTAGGTCACACAGGAACGCGTCCAGACGGGTTTTGAATGTCTCCAGAGAAGGAGACTCCACAACCTGCCTGGGCAGCCTGAGAGCTGTTCACTTAGAATAGCATAAACATGCACCTCAGCTTACTGGGCAAATAAGCACAAAGATGCTAGGAAAGCCAAATAATAACACTTTTAAAAAGCACAAAAGGCAAATCAGAAATCTTAATTTTGAAAGGAAGGCTTAGTGGGAAGAAAGACATATTTATACTTCAATGACTCTTACTAAGACAGGATCAGTGCTAAGGAAATGTTGTTTCCATGATCAACAATGGCACAAAGGGAGATGCAGCCATAGCAGTAAAAGTCATTTTTTCTACAAGAATGTAATTTATTCAGATAAAATGGCATCATTAAAAAAAGAAAGAAAAAAATACACACATACACACACACACACTAAAAACACTAAAACCCCACACAGTGCTCTAACATGCTCTTTTGCTTCTATGAAGAAATTTCACAGTTAGAGGGATTGGGAACACGGATGTAACAACCAAGTGGTTTTTTATCAAGCATCCATCTGTAAATGTACCACAGATCTCCTTCTAGCTGCAAAGCATTTACAGTTTGCTCTTAATCAGATTTTCCTTCAAAGAAAGAAATGAGTAAGTAACAAACAGAAGTTCATGAACTCAAACCACTGGTAGAAATCTAAACCCGAAAACATTTGAACTTTTCTGAACTGCCAGATCTGAAGTTTAACGTATGATTTATAGTGCTGCTGAGTGCAGCCTCGACACTGACCAGAGCCAGATATGTCTCAAGCATTAACTCTGATGGTTAAAATACATTCGTCCTATGGCTACACAAAAAAGCACTATTTGCGGGGGGCAGAAATAGTTCTCTAGCAACTGTGATAAAAAAAAGCTTTACTTAATTTTTTTACTTTTAAGATCCTTTACTGTCTATTCCCAAGGACATTTTCCCGTTCTAAGGATTAGATGCATACTGGTCAAATTCCAAAGAACAGAGAATCGTTGCCTTGGCTATTTCTATTTCTATTTCTATGAGTTTGACTCAGTGTCAGCTTTACAAGCAGGCTCTCAAGGGAGTCTGAAGTTTGCACATCAAAGTCCTTCGTTTTGCATTCCATAGTGACAAAAAGCCATACACGTGTCCAGCCCAAATGCACCAGATTTAAATACAAGCAGCAGACAGGAAAACAATTCTTATGGAAGAGC
>NW_009705125.1:59504-106086 GCF_000703405.1 Apaloderma vittatum
AGCCTCAGGTATTAGTGTATTGCATTTATCTAATACTGAAGCTTCTGAAAACCACTATTTTAATCTCAAGGATGGACTGATTGCAAATAGAAAGTCAACAACTGGCTAGACTATGCAAAGAGAATTCCTTTGTCCTCAGGCTCAGCTCTAGCATATTAACTATTATCAACTTTGAAGTTCTCTTCCATGTTTCTGATGGAAATAGCCAAAGATTAATGATTTCAGAGCTGTCATCTGCATGTAGCATGAAGAATTATTTCAACAGGATTCTGTGTCAGTCTTTTGCTTAGGTACATGCAAACTGATTTTATTTCAAGGGAAATTATACTCTGGAAGCCAATTCTTCTCATTGCTTATGAGAGTGGAAATGAAGAGAAAACTTGTTCAAGTCACCTTTAGAACAACTGTCAGTACCTACACTTCTTAGGACAAGCACCTACCCTTTAGGACACCCTTGTAGGGGGAGATATGGCATATTATATTTGGCATTGCTTTTGAATCAAACTGCTACACAATTCAAGTGGCAGCATGTGCTGGTGATCAACTACCAGGACCCTTCATGAGCAAAATGGATACAGGCCTACACCAAAGAGGGTAGCTCAGGCCCAGCACAGCATTGCTTGGCCCTCAGTGACACAGCCCAACCAAAAGTAATCTCAGAAGGAGAAATTAATTTTAATAGAACGGCAGCTGAGTAACAGTCACATATATGACTAAATACCCAGCATACAATAAAATACCACACTGATTACAAAGTTCTTCACAGATAATCTACAACAAAAAATAAAGTAACACTACAGAGCAAGCCAAAATGATCAAATCAACTTATAAAACTTTAATCTCTGCTAGATATAATGGGCAAAGAATGTTTCTGTTTTAACTTTTGCTGATATGAGTAATCATGCCCTGCAGAACTCCCCAGTGCAAGGCACAAAATTATCTTTACCACTAAACCTGACAATAAATCATTTCATGAACATTCTTCTTATTCACACGGGAGATAGTTGCCTGAAAAATCTGTCATAAAAAAATGCATGTTTGCAAGTTATTAGCATACCTGTGGAAATAATGAGTTGGTGGATAGCTATTCTATGGATGTTAGTTTCACAGTTAGCATAAATAACAATGGCTGCACCAGCCCAGGTGAGACTGTTCCTATCAATGTTTCATCTGGTCTTCATCTCTTTATACTATATAAAAAACATAACAACTGTAAAAGAAAAAAAAAATTCATACTCATTAACATTTATGGATGGAGAAATTTTTTTCTCATCAGCAGCACTGGGACAATTTCTGAGCAAAATTATTTGGCAACACCAAAAACCAAAGCAAACAAAAATCTTAGCCATAGTCAGGGTTGATAACATGAGCCATTTTAATTTAAACAAGCAAGGAAACAAAATATTTGGAGGCAAAGGTTCAAAAAAGAGTTTTGTCCCAGGAGCAGTGTAAAGAGCTAATGAGACACAAGTTTTAACTGCTTTTAACTTTGACTTCTCAGCTGTAACTATTTCAACTATTCTCTGAGATCATAAATTACACACAAGTAGGTGCGAATGGTTTGTCATAGGTCAGATAAAACACAGAGACAGCAAATTTCAATTTATATGTTGGGCTTATCAGAATATTGGGCTGTTCAGATTACTAAAGCCCACCTTAAATAACAGGAATTTTAAAACAAACAAACAAAATTTCTCAATATTCCGGCTTCCCTGAGGCAATATAATTTTAGATAATTAATTTAACATTTTTTTTAAATTAAAAATTTAAAATATTTTTAATAAAAACAGTAGTTTGAAACAAGATGGTTTAGCATTTTGGAAAATTTCTTTTATATTTTTTTCCTCTTTTTTCTAGTCAAGAAATTCCTCAAAGACCAGATTCTGAATTGCCTTTATTTCTTGTAATTTTGATTTACCTCTAAAACCATCAGTGAGTTGTGAGTTAGAGTGAAATACTCTAAGCTTTCTCATGGAAAAAAACAGGATTCCATCAGATAATGACCAGTCACTATTTTAATATTAAATAATAAAACACTCTTCACAGACCAGTAAAGGTGTAAGTTGCTCTAATTCAAAGCCATTGTTCTCAGACTGGGAGATATTATCAAGTGTCATAAGAATCCTTGAGAATGTTTTCCAACACAGCTTACTTGACGAAAGTGTGTGTATGTGTGTGGGTGGAGGAAACAAGAAGTAATTTTAATTTTATTTTATTTATTTAGTTATTTGTTCCCTAAATTAATTTTGATAGATCAAAACTACTGTCTCCACCAGTCGTTCTGCTGCTGCTAGAGTTCTTGAGCAGGTAATTACTAGAGTTTTAATTAAACAAGAGTCTGCATGTTCCAGTTTAATACAGGAGAAATCTAGGATTTTTTCAAGGGTTGATGCACCTGCTAAAATGGCAGACACTCAGCACAGGCTTTCACTCTTTCAGTATTTATAATTTAATAGTGTACACTGGTTTTGGCTTAGAAAAGTTATTTGGAAGGAGAGAGACAGTAGTAGAGAGCAAGGATAGCTTTCGTATAGACTCAGGGAAGCAGAAAATCATATCATTAAAATTAGCTGACAATTTGGTTTAGCTTTTAACTTCAGAAATACATTTAACAGGTATTTACAGATGGAGGACTGCGCAGACTGTTCATGTACTTCAACTTATTCCTTTAACTGTTCACTTTTTACAGCACAAGTTACATAGAAAAGACTCATTGAACATGAAAACAAAATGGATAAGGCACACGAAATCATAAAAGCAAACGCTGTCTGACCTTTATTTAAAAATAAATAAACTATTTAAAATGTAAATAAGAGCACCAACAATCCTTAGCTTTTTCACAAGTTATGCAGGAATCTTCATCTCTCATCTCATTTAGACCAAAAAGCCAGCAAACACCAAATCAAACACAGCAAGCACCACTGTTGCATCAAAACAGCTGGAAACTGATTTTCCAGAAACTAAATTTGCAGATAGAAATGCAGTACTCAACATTCCTTGGCATCCCAAAGGTAGGGTTTTGAAGTCCACATCACGTTTTATAAAGCAATAGATACCTGCTATCCCCAGGTTTGTTAGAAATCAAAACTTTTACACCTGCTTAAAACTGCCAATATTTTTCTATTCCCCAGGTTCTGTGAGAAAATAAAATCAGGTCATTTAGAAAGAAAGCCTCTTTGGAATTCTAAGTTTTAGTTTTTGTCTCCCTCTAGGCAGATATGACAACCCCCACCTCCTTATATCATTTACCTGTTCCACGTAACTGAGTAGGCAAAGCATGAGACATGAACAGCTCTTCTTCCCCTGTCATCATACCCAGCACTCTCTTTCACAAGTGCTTGTACTTCACATATACTATGAGGTTAAAAATTATCTGAGAGGAACAAACTCCTATTTTTCTCCCCCACACCGACTCACACACACACTCTTTTTCCCCTGCACACACCTTTCATGATTATTAACGATATTTAATATTCACAGGGTACTACAGAAATAGGTTTTAATGAGGTTGTTACTTCTCACTCAAGCACCACCGAAGTTTTACTCTGAAAAATAAACTTGATTTAGAGATGTGCACTTTCTCAATTCTCTAACAAGCTGTCCTGGGTTTAGCTGAAAACCCAGTCCTGTTTAGTGATTTTTTCTTTCCAGCTCAGTCTCTTCTTAGAGGCTGCGCTTTCTGAACTTCGCAACATGTTTCTGCAGACAGTGTGTGCTACTGGCAGTGGTAACACCTGATGTTTACAGTCACTGGCTGGGACTGGGATGCAGAAAGGCTCTTGCTTTACTTATTCCTGTAGTGACCAAGGCCACTGCTGACTCTCCTGTGCCACGCTGGGGGTGTCTGGTAGTAAGAGGGGTCACAAGGAAGTAAAAGATTGCACCTCTGGGGGGTAATAGGCAGGACAGGTGACCAAGAAGAGTATTCCATTCCATATACATCATATTTAGTATAAACTGAATGATCACGAGACTTTTGGCCCTTTTCTGCAATGGCCAGTGTTCAGAGAGGACTCCATCTGACCTCCTGCTTTTGACCCAGATCCTGAGCTCCCAAATCCAGCTCCTGTATCCAGCTCCCGCTGCTGCTGAGCCTGGGGCTGCCCCAGTCCCTCCTGCTCTGCAGCACCAGTGGGGATTGCTATCAGGGGAGGGAGTCAGGTTTGGTATTGGGCTACTATCCAGAGTTGTATATAGTTCTTTACTTTTATCATTTCACTATTATTTCCATTATTTCATTAAAGCTGTTATAGTTTTTCTTCTCTAACCCATAAGTCTCTCTGCCTCATTCCCTTTTCTTTCTCATCTGGGGAGAGGAAGAGGGGGTTGGAGAGCGCCTGTCCATGTCAGTGGCCGGCCCAGCCCTAACCCACGACACAAGCTTTCACCACCAAACATCTACTTGTTAGAAGTTATAGTTCTCTGCAGAAGTTGTATTTTCTGTATAGTATTAAAGAACAGGGAGGGGTATAGACTTTCCATTATTCACTGAAAAAATGACAGTGACTTAAAAACAGACAAACAAAACCTTAATGGAAAATACCCCCAAGCCCTAGCATGCCAGTGGGTTTGAAGGCTTCAGCACTTTCCTTATGATGGTTACAAAGACTTGCCTCAGCCTGCAGCAGAGCAGGGCACTGGGAGTCCAAGTTTAGTACAATAACATCTGGATTGGTTTCCCTCCTCCTAAAATGTCTCAGGACAGCATACTCATCAGCAAAGGTTCAAGCAGAGACTCATAGACAGGGCATTTGAGTATAGGACTGTCTGACTTGTCACATTCTCCATCCCATGCTGCTGCGGGAGCAACTGTGTCCCTGCACGTGAAGGGTGAGATCCCGGTCATACACAGCAGAAGACACAAGTAAGCTGGTTAGTAATTCTAGTTTTGACTGAATCTCTCTACTATTCTCTTTTTCTCCTCTTTCCTCCTGCAGTGGGCTATGTGGTTAAATGCTGACCAATAATCCTGCTAAGGCCATCATCTTCACATCAGCCTTCTGCTTCATTGCATTTTAGCCTTCTTATCCCTCAAGGAGTATCACCTCCCCAGCTCTTGAAGACTGAAGTTCCCAAGCTGTCATCTTTCCTTTGTTCAGTTGACATTCAGCCTAAACTCCTTGAGTTGTTGCAGTTCATGCTTATTTGGCAAGAGATTAGAATAAAAATCCTACCATGTTAATAGAGGTTTCTTTACTGCAGTGACTGATGGTCTTTGCAGTTGTTTAGCACTTGCAATATTTTATAGACTTCAGGTATTGTAAAGCACATGGAAAACAGGCTGGGTTTGTTTCTTTATAAACAAACATGCTGTTATTTTCTCTTGGGTTTTTGAATGGTGCTGAAGAGGAAGATAAAAGGCAAAGCAAGATTCTAGCAGATTAACAGAAAAACATTTCTAAGCTTGGGGCTTATTTTTTTAACCAATGCCAGTGTCTAAAGCATACGGATATTAAGATCAGTGTACTGTTACCATAGCACTACTTCACACAAACAAGGATACTTGGCTGGGTGAAAAGGACTCAAGGGTTTTCAAAGACTGAGAGGAGTTGTCTTTTCCTCCACCTCCGCTAGCACCCTATGCTTCCACATAGCTGCTTATCAGAAGTACAGACAGAAAAGGGAGACTTATCCTTAAAAAGTTCACTGCAAGATCTGAGCATGAAAGAATTTATTATCAAGGTCCTCTTGCCCTCAAGCACCCTCCTCAGGCCCAGGTCCTTAGCCTAAAGAACACCAGTCTCCTGTACCCAATTCCTCGCTGGCAGCTGCGACAACCACAATGTGATGTTCTGCATCATCCACACTATTCCCGGGGAAAGCAACATCACACTGGGCTGGGTGTCGCATGGCAGAGTGTGAGATTAGCATAAGCAGCATCACAGAGCTGTAGCGTCTACCTGATTCTATTCACTGTGGTTAGACAAGCCGTACCACAGGGACAGCACTATAGTGTCCAATATCAGTCGTGTTGCCAAGTTTCAAACCAGCCTGTTACTTCCCTTTTACAAAGCTTCTTGCCGTCTTGCAGCAGTGGACTAATATTTATTTTCTTTTCTTTTTTTTAACCTCAATTCTATATAGATTCTGTGTTCAGAGCTCAGAACACTCCTATAACAGCATCAGACATTAACAGGAGTTTTGCTTCAAGCTAAGGCCCTTACCCTTAGCTACAAGATCTTTTAATATATTTTGTGACTCTTATCACAGAATCACAGAATGTTAGGGGTTGGAAGGGACCTCAAAAGATCATCTAGTCCAACCTCCATGCCAAAGTGCAAGCAGGTTTTGAATGTCTCCAGAGAAGGAGACCACAACCTCCCTGGGCAGCCTGTGCCAGGGCTCTGTCACCCTCACAGTGAAAAAGTTTTTCCTCATGTTTTTGTGGAACCTCCTATGCTCCAGCTTGTATCCGTTGCCCCTTGTCCCATCACTGGACATCACTAAGAAGAGCCTGGCTCTGTCCTCCTGACACTCACTCTTTACATATTTATAAACATTAATGAGGTCACTTCTCAGCCTCCTCTTCTCCAAGCTAAAGAGACCCAGCTCCTTCAGCCTTTCCTCATCAGGGAGATGTTCCACTCCCTTCATCATCTTTGTGGCTCTGCACTGGACTCTCTCAAGCAGTTCCCTGTCTCTCTTGAACTGAGGGGCCTAGAACTGGACAGAATATTCCAGATGTGGCCTCACCAGGGCAGAGTAGAGGGGGAAGAGAACCTCTCTGGACCTACTAGCCACCCCCCTTCTAATACACCGCAGGATGCCATTGGCCTTCTTGGCCACGAGGGCACATTGCTGGCTCATGGTCATCCTGCTGTCCACCAGGACTCTCAGGTCCCTTCCCCCTAACACTGCTCTCCAGCAAGTCAGTCCCCAACGTATACTGGGATTTGGGGTTGTTCTTTCCCAGGTGCAAGACTCTACACTTGCCCTTCTTGAATTTCATAAAATTTCTCCCCACCCAACTCTCCAGCCTGTCTAGGTCTCACAGAAATATACTACTGAAAATCTTCAGGCTGACATGTCTATGGAGCTGTGCTGGAGGTACAGATGTATGCATGGAAAGTATAATCAAGATCACCGTTACCCCTCTAAAAGAACAGCCCAAAGCCCCAGCAATGAAACTTTAACCTGTAGCCAATGGGGATTTTGAGATTTGCGTCATAAAAGGATTATTACTGAATTCAATCCCTTGAGGAAATGCAGAGGACAGCTTCATAGCAAAAATTCAGAATTTCTATTTCATTTCCTAAATTTATTTCCCCATTAAGATTGTGATTATATTTTATGTACTGCTTTTAAAATGTACTTGCAAATATGGAAGATATACTAGATAACATTAAGCTTTTTTCAAGAGCGTTCTTTGTGTACTTTCAGTGATGATTTGCTGTGATTATATGCTATCAAAATAATAACTTGTGTTTAACCTTTAAATTTCATCAACAGGGTACAGTTTGTTACTGGCATGGTCCATCAGTCCTTCCTCACTGAACATCATCTCTCTCCCTTTCCTCATCTCGTGATTAGCTTCAACTGTCTCTAGTGCCAATGAATTGTTTTCTGAGCAAGATGGAACACTGCGGACAAACCTCTTCGAGCAAACCACTAACTCGGTGGAATCATCAATGAAGTCTCTACATGGTCTCTTCTCTTTTGCTAGAAGTGGCTGACAAAATTTTATGGACAAGCATCACTGCAGTGGGACTTCCCAAGAAAATTTTGCCAAAAAGTTTGTGAAAGTGAAATGAAGTGACAAAATGTTTTGAGGAAAATAGTAGTGAGCAACTATTCCATGCCACATATGCATGCCCCCTATTTCTTACTCCTATTTAAAGTCTTTCCCATCTTTCTACAAGTTACTGTATGCAAAGCTGCAGATGTTTTTTCGACTCCATTCCAATTTTTTTCCAAAGATGGAGAAGCACTTGAAAATTAGGAGATTAGGGTAAAGAGATGCCATTGAAACACATTTGATTCTACTGGACTGTAGCCCTACACAGTTAATGGGCTCCGCTGACCTCTGGGAAACCACAGTGCTGACAAAGGAGTGGTCAGGTATGGACTTTGTATACTAGTATAGTTGCCAAAGACATCTTAATGTGAAATCAAGAGAAAAAAAAGAATGAGAAAGTTTAAAAAAGGAAACCAGGCAAGAAGATTGTCAGTCTTTGCCAACAGCCTTACAACAGTAAGCTCAAAAAGTCTCATTGGTTCCATGGAATAGAAACATAAAAAAGCAGAAAAACAAGTGAGATGTATTATTTATGATATACAATAAACTAAAGCCAAATTGAATGTAATGTGGTCTCCTCCTTTGACTCCTAGAACTAATTTGTGCCAATCACAGAGTCACACAGATTGGAAAAGACCTTCATCAAGTTCAATCATTAACCTAATACTGACAAGTCCTTGACTAAACCATACCCCTAAGCACTATGTCTACATGATTCTTAAATGCCAGCAGGGGCAGGAACAGGGACCCCACCACTGCCCTGGGCAATCCATTCCAATGCCTGATAACACTTTCAGTAAAGTATTTCTTCCTAATATCCAATCTAAATTTCCCTTGGTGCAACCTGAGGCCATTTCCTATCAGAGGAAATGGCCTCAAGTTGAGCCAAGACACACAGTCTTTGGGAATATTAATTAAACAACACTTTAAAGACTGATCATTTTGCTCCTTACCAGTTGTTCTTCAATGCAAGGGAGAATCTCCACCCAGTATGGAAAGGACTGCTGAATCTGACGTGTGGTGGAAACTGAGTTTACCAGGTCCTTTACATTTTAATTTGATGCTGCTGATGTTTGTGATGTTTCTCCTAGGACTAGAGTCATACCATCTTTATTGATATGTAAACCCACTGTACTGCTAGGTACCTCCTTTTAAGCATCATTTCTGCTATGAAAAAAACCTCATGCTTGACATATGGGAGGAAAGCATCACACTTCAAAGCAAGCAGAAAGGTTTTCCACCTCTTGCAGGAATACACACAGACCTTGCCTGTACTCACAGATACACAACTGGACTCCAGTTGGAGCTTGTAGCCTTAATTCTTGTCTCTTGGAAGAAAGACTGTGACAGTACAAGCTATTATTGAAGAAGAAACTGGTCTGCAGCACCCCTTTCATGTTCTCCACTGATCATCCAAGGACCAACTCTAGAAACAGGCAAAGCAGGCAGTTACCTAAGGCAGCATAGCAATGATGCCTCTAATGTGTGTTTGCCTCCAGCTGAGTTGCTTTTAGTGAAAATCAGTTCTGCATACACTGCTGAGATGGTTCTGGGGTCTGATGTTCTGATATAGATACTAACTTGGGAAGAATTATGCCCAAGCATCCGGCAGCAGGACCCAATGAGCAAGGCCTGCTATAAAAAACAGTGCTTGCTCTGTGGATCTGAGGAACAGTGTTACTAGTGAGAATTTTAACAAAATTCCTGAACATGCCAGCACTGAGGCATGATTTCTAGTCTTGCTGCAAAAACAATCCAGTGAGAGGGAATTCATCTTCAGTACCAAAAACATCTGCTTCAAGAACACAAAACAAACCAATAAAACCTAGGGGGCAGGGAGAGGGGGGTAAACAAACCAAAACACTACCAAAATCCAGCAGTAAAATTACTGTTGGATCTCTTTCAGTTTGCCTCAGTTACTAGCTTTTTCTGGTTTCTCTGCAATTCAGAGAAGCAACATTCCCTGCCCAGCCTTAGAGCAGCAAATGGGTTGTTAACATCCAAGGGTGCTGGAGTTTACAGATAAATAAGACCCAGAAGGTTTGCAAAAGCTGCTTTTTTTTCAAATCTGGCCCTGCATTATAATTTCTTCATGCATGAGATAGAGACAATAATTAAGTACCCCATACATAGGGGAGGAAGTTAAATGGAATGTGTTTACATAGCTCTCTGGATTGAAAGGTGAGAGACTGCATACAAATTCAAATATTGCATAGCATGTCATTATTTCTGCACCATATAGATTCCTTTTACGCATATATCAAGAAACACTCCCTCAAAGTACACCAAGATAATAAAAGAAGTGCCACCTCATCCTGTCTCACAGTTTCTGGATTCTGTTCTTTGTTGCTCCGAAGCTTTTTTTCTTCCTTGCTATCGAGATTTTTTCTTTTTGTTTGGATATTTGCATTAAGCCAAGATGAAGCATTTGGGCATAACTGCTGCTTATTCCTCATTTGCTGCAACCCTTATTTTTCTCTTGCAGTACAGAAACAAGTCATGTTTTAATACAAGGACACTGGGAGCAGTAAAAGCAAGCAAAGGCAGACAGGCTCTCCACAAGACAGAGACCACTCATCAGGAATGACAGATGCAGCCGGGGAATAGCCAACAGGCTGAAAATTCATTAAATTAAACACCAAGCTGCTGTCCTCAGCCCCTTTTCGCTCTCATACGTCAGGCACTCAACTGTGTTCAGTGCCCACATCTAGGATGTTATCACGTAGCCACCAGCAGATGCAAACTCATTCCTCAGCCCAAGACCTTCAACATATTCGCAAACCATTTCTCATTTTTTCTACACAAAGAGAAAAGAAATTTTGAGAAGGATATCACAGTCCACAGGGACTCTGAGTTGCTTTTCAGCAACTGCTTCATACTGCCTGGTGCCCATTTCTTGGGAAGTTGAAACCTCAGAGTACTTAACAGGTATCTGGAGAGCACAGCCCGCGTTAAAGCTACTCTGAAACACCTTCTGTGGTAACTGAATTTCCTTGTAATTTGCAGTTCAAGCTGTTTGGGACTTTCTGGCCTGACTGATACCCAGTTCCACACACATCAGAACCTGATGTGTCAGTTTGTCTGGTTTCAAGTTCCCATATTGCAGTAAGCTAGAGGACCACCAAGGACAGAAATTGGTGTCATCAGTGGAAGACAGGTCTGGTTTATATCTATGAAACACTCATTCTTCTCTCAGGATTACACATCTTAGGATAGGTGATCTGATGACCTGGGTGCCAGCTGGGAACCTGGCATGGAGCAGAGCACTCACTAATCCAAACCTTACACAGTCACAAGCAGCAAAAGTAGCTCCTGCTCTGAGGTTGCACAGGACATCGGCGAGATGAACACACTTCTTGGAGCAGTCCTTTTCCAGCACCCAGCCATGTGCAACTTAGGAGTTAAAAATTCTCAGACATTGCTGTTTCAGTCTTAAGTAGTGTGTAGCTAAACATTATCTTAACTGCAGCAAAAAGACTCCAGGTGAGGTAGCTGCCATTCCTGTATACAAGCAACAAGATACATATGACTAAGGAAAGCTCTGGCAAGTGGGGACAGACTGCTTTCTGTGCACTACCTTTACTTTATTACAGCTTCCCTTTCCTAGCCCTTATCTTCTAATCCTCCAGTCTCATCAACATTGCTCCATGTGGGAGCAGCACATCCATCAATTTAGATTGCTTTGAACAAAGTGGCTCTGTCTCAACACTAAACACATCACCTCCCAGAATTCAAATAAAATCTGTATGCCTGAAGAGCATTTTTCTTCTTCCCATTTTTTGTTTCCTTGGGGCCACCTTTCCAAAACCACATGTAAGCATTTCCTCAAGCTGTATTAAATGGCTTAAAATCTCACATTAGGATTTTCTTCTGAACTACAAATTTATATTGTTTCTACAGTCATTCAGTGAAGCTATATAGACACTGGGACACTCACCCCTGCTACTCATGACAGACCATCTCCACAGGTCAGCCAGTGTCATGGAAGCTCTTCTCTATGCTACTAACACTATCAAGCTGATCTTATAAATACTGATGAAGCATGTGTGTACATGCATACTTGAAGGTCTGGTAGTCTGTGTGTGCATGTGTGTGCATACCAGGGTAGGGGTTGCTGAGTTGAGCTACTAACTGGGCATGATATGAAATTTTGGAAGTCCACTTGGGGTTTTTTTTGGGGTTAAGGTTTGGTTTGGCTTGGGTCTTTTAGTGGGATTTTATCCCTTCCAGAGAAAGCCACAGGGTTTTCAGAATAATGTGTGATGAAAAAGAAAAAAAATTAAAACAAACCCTCTGATCCTCCGAATCTGCAGATAGCTTGAGGGGAAAACATACACTGATGCTGCTTCAGGAGCAGCCTTAGTCATTAATTTTCAGACTGTGTAATAAAATTAAGACACAAAGGGATTTCTAGCATTTAGAAATACACCAGTTCTTTTGCCAAAACAAGGACAGAAACAATGGGGAAAAAAATGTCTGACATATGTAATAAGCCTGAACTTTGCCAAGATCCATTATATGACCAAAGAAAATCTTGACAAGAAGATTAGCAAGACATCTATCAGGCTTTCCCTAAGAAAAGTAATGAAGATCTCTATTTACGTCAGAACTGAGCACCAAAATTTGGATATGAACTGGATCATTTCCAGGACGTGGGCAAGCACATTGCTCTAGGGGTTGCTTCATGTCACCAGCCATGACCTGCTGTGAGTCACAAGTCAGAATCCAACCTTTAGGTCACTTCCAATCAATAATTTGTTGAAGCAGACGGATGGGATAGTCAGCATTCCCGGTTTTGTGACGATAGTTAGGCAGTATTAAGAGCAGCATTATCGTCACTGATAGATATTACCTTCTTCATTTGTTTATCTTGCTGGTAAAAGATGCCTGCTGATAATTTAACACAGCCTTATGGTTCATCAAGAATTTTGTCATGGCCTAGTATGTACAAACACAAACCAAAAATAGGAACAAAGATACATCTAGAAAAGACATGTTCATCCTTAAATTATTTATAAATTATTAAAAATATGACCAGCAATACTAGTGGTATATGTATATGTGTAAATATCTATTTTACACAGTTAATAGTCATTAGCGAAATTATAGGATCATATGTTTATATGCGGGCATCAGGAGAAATAATATAATATCCAGAAATTTCAGGTACATTCTTTGACTGTAATTGCCAAAGGCTCCTGATCTACGGACCAATGTAATCACTCATCTTCACTCATTGCACCACTCTGAAACACTCCAAAAAGTGTACTCTAAGCACAGCTATTCTTCTACACTGCAGTAAGTCAAAAGCCCCCAATTTTCACCACTGAGGACATTTTACCTGGTCTCTTCCAATTTCCTTAAAATCATTAAACTTTAAACTTATTTCTCCTACCTCACTGTTTATTATAAACATTTTAGACTACAGATAGAGTCTGGTAGAAGTTATCCTGTTTATCTGGATTTCATAAATCACAGACTCATAGAATTAACCAGGTTCAAAGTCACTTCTAGAGGTCATCTAACTATTAAATTGCTGAGGGTCATGTCCTTTTTTCTTGAATTTATCATCACATACTCCAGCCCCCTAATCAACTTATTGGCCTTCCATTAAACTCTCTTAAGATTGTCAATGTCTTGCTTGTACTGTGGGGCCCAAAACTGGACACAGTACTCCAGATGCAGCTTTGCAAGTGCTGAGACAAAGAGAGTACACAGGTCACATCATCTGGTGGCTGTGCTGCATACACCTTGATCCTACTTTGTCATATCCTCTCTTTCTGGTCTCTCCCAATTGTTTGGTACAATCACTTAAGACTTCATGTTTTACAGGAAAGCTTATTAAAAAAAAAATCTTACAATAAAAGATGTAAAAATAAAAATCCTGTCTGATCTGAGCCCTAAAGACAGGAAGAGATGGATGCTAAAAATAAAAATATCATAAATTAGAAAAAATCAGCTGACTGACCCCAAAGTTAATGAAAGCAGATGAAATTAATGCAGAAGTGCAGACATATTTCTATCTAGACCCTTCTATTAACAGCACAGAGGTTACTATTTTTTATTACATTCTACTTGGAGAAGACTGGCAGCAAAAAAACCAAACCTCTAACAAACCAGCCATAAAGCAGAGGACAATAAGACTTTAAATCAATTCAGTATACTTTCAGGCCTCTCAAGGGAGCCTGTGCCTGAAGAAATTAAATTTTCCTTCAGAACTGCAAAGTACCTCCAATCCTTGTATGGCACTCTGAGTGTCATGCAGCCTTGATTGTTCCATAAATAAACATGCTGAGGGAAGCAGGAGAAAAGTGAACACAGGAACCTAAATACCTCCTAAGACCTTTGGTTCAGTCTCCTGCTGTTACAAGTATATCCATCACATAATAATTTTCATTAAAGAGACACAACAGCTAGACAGATGTGATCCTTGCATAAGGAATCTAATATGAGAACAATTTAGCTCAATCTGCCCATCAGTAACATTTCTTATGCTATTGATGTTACCAGAAAGATTTACTACGTGAACTAAAGCCTAATTCTACTTGGGCCCTTTGCTTTCACAGGCATCTGAACCCTTTTTCTTTTTCACGATCTGTGCTTTGAAGGCTTCAGCTTTTGTTTGTCCATCATTCTACAGTGGTTTAGTATTGGAGATAAAAATTCCTTTACTTTTATGCATGTCACTTCTCTTATAGGATTTTGAATCACCTTGCTCAGCCTAAGGCAAGGATATAAACAGAGGGGAGTGAGTAAGGAAAAATAGAAACCAAGCTGTTAAGAGAAAGGTTATTTTCATCTAGCAAGATATAGCCACTCTATAACCTCTCGAAAAATTGGATAACTTTCACCTATTTTAATATTTACATACAGTAATGGGGACAGAGATCCAGTGATAGTGTCAGGCAAACTCAGACTTGCACCGCAGAGGAAGAGATGTGTGCACTGGTTTGAAAATGGCTGTGTCACTGACTTAGGCACACAAGTAACCCTCTTGACTGATAAAACTGCTTGTGTGAGAAAAGCTAGGAAGACACGTCTCAGGAACAAAGAGTAGGTGACTCCTCAGATGTTTCCCAGGAGATGAGGTTTATTTTTACTGCTGCTATTAATTTCAGAGGTTATATTAAGTGGTACTTAGAAAAAGATCACAGACAATTTTAATTTGATAAAATAAAGTATATTCAGCTGCTATTTATTCACCTTCCTTAGACAGTATTAAAATAGCTGAGAAATTAGTACATTAATTTATCACTTGGTCCGAAATCGCATTTGTTTTAGTTAGGACGTTTATTTATCTTGGCCACTAAAAAGCATTTTTAGCTCTCGTGGTCATCCAAATGGAAGTAAGAAGCTTCTAGCAACCTACAGAAGAGTGAGGCAGAGCTTCCCGTTAACTCACTCCCATTCTCCCTCAAATGAGATCAGTCTTTTAAAAGGAGTGATTAAGAGGCCACTACAAATTAGTGTAACCCACAAGTTATTTTATCCGAAATAGGATGTACTCTTATGCATTCAGAGAAAACAGACAGACACAAGAATCCTTGCCCAACCTTCTTGTCCATAGTGACTTTAAAATTATGTTTACAACTGGAGCTAGGGAAAGGAAGCTTTTATTTTAAGTTTTCACAGTAAGCAGAGAAATCGACTGGGACTCACATCGCAAGCACCAATACAGAAAATAGGTTAAGTGTTATCATAAGATAGTTCCAAAATATAGGGACTTGGTACAATTGCTTTCTTCTCATTTTGTTATGGTTTTCAGGAGGGAAGATAACTCCACAGACAAATGTTTTCCACAGGGGAGTTTACAGCATGCAACTATTTGTCCAAGAAATTTTTGTTTGCAAGATACAGACTTTTCTGAAATTATGTCCATTGCTTCATATAGACTTTTTCTAGACAGAACTTCAAAAAAGGTCAAACCTTTCCTTAAGCACTGTGTTCCCTGGGCAGGGTTCAAACGTGAAGAGAAGATTCTACCTGATCCTCTTTTCCCCTGTACACTAAAAACTATATTCCACCACCACCATCCTATAAACCTACATTTTTTCCCTATAACCAAAGGTCAGAACTGATGTTCCTTATGCCGGACAAAGAACTTTTGCATTTTATCTTAGGGATCCATTTGCCACTATACCTGTGACACATCTCAAATCCAACGCTCTCTGCTCACATACTGACATTTCCATTACAGTGGTTTGTATAAGACAAGAAATTAACTGTAGAAAACTCAAGAAGATCCGTTAATACCAATCTCTTTTTTCCTGTTCTCCTAAAGCATTTTCAAACCAGTTTGTCTTTTTTCTGTACTTCCCTCTTGGCCAAGGCCCATGAGCAAAAAACACTGGGACAATGTGTTCCCTTTCATGTTGGCAAAGAGGAAAAGCTTCTGATGTTTTCTCTTATTTATATGGCAAATGGATTTCCATGTTGCTTTCAGCAAACAAGTTGCTTCCCTAGGAGAAATAGGCAAAGGTTTGTTTAGATTTTGAATACATTTGAAAAGAGTTCATTATATATGTGTTTCTAGAGGAAAGTTAATGGAAGTAAAATACATTTGCTATTTCAGTCTGTAGTAGGTTTCATGTTTCCAAGCTTAGGGCAGTTGGTCTGAAATCTTTCCAGTTGACCTCAGTGAGCTAAACCTTCATAGCCTCAAAGCATTGTGTTCAAAGACAAAAGTGAAGTTTTTCAGTAGATCTTCAATAAAAAAAACTCCTGATAGTTCAGGTGGTACACCTCCCACTTCTATTCCATTTGCTTAAAAAAAAAAATAAACACAAGCATCCACCCCAACACAAAACAAGACAATATGTTGAAAGCATTTATACTGTAATCCTGGGATATATACACTTTACTCACATTTTATCCCCAATAATAATAATAGAAAAATACTCCCTTTAGCCTTTAAAAATAAGTAAACAATGCTTGAGCATATGAGCTATTTAGATATCAAGTCATTCTACTTACTTAAAGTAAGGTTATCTTCTGCATTGCTGTAGTGCTTCGTTCTGCACAGCATTGAACACAACTACTTTTGCCATTTCACTCAAAGGCAGAGCTGAGCACAGTGATGGCAATTAACCTGCCTTCAACTTCAGGCACCTGAGGTAGCCTTTAGTTCTGGTTGTGATCTAGCACATGAAGTTGTTACATTTTTGCTTCCATTACTCTACAAATAGCATCTTATACGAAGGTTTGATTAAAGCTCTAATGAAATTTTAATTTACAGGCTCTTGCACTGTAGATCACTCCATCACAATTACTTATTATCCAATTTTTTATTCTTCTAAATTCATTGGTTTCAAACGTATAGGATAAACTTGAACAGCCTTACGTTCAGTGCTTAATTTCCAGATCAGGGGTTTACCTTATATATATACACTGTAGTATAAAAGTATTTTACTGTCCTGTACCACTGAAGTAGTGCTAAACCTCCATTCTTTTAAGGCCCTTTTAATGATTTACCTCATTATTGTCACATAAATTGAAAATACAATTTGACTTGACCAAACACAAATCATGGAACTAGAGATCATATGTTGAGAAGAGGTGGAGAAAAGACTTACTGTCTGATGGTCAACTGGGTACACAGGCTGCTTTAAGCAGTATATCATATGGATTTTTATTTTAGATATGAAAAGAAGTGAGAGCCAAACCGCCCCCCCTCAGGGTACATCAGCTTAAACCCAGGGCTGCTTGTAAAAAGATCTAAACAAAGAAAAGTGGACACTGTAAGAGCCTTTTTCCTTTGCCCACATGAGACACTTACTCAGAGATCAGTGATTCAGTACAGTTTCTTCAGGTTTATGTAGAGTACTTCCCCATTCACCTTTAATGTATTATTTACTTAAATAATAATGAAACACTGGAACAGGTTGCCCCGGTGAAGTTTTGAAAGTCCCTTCCCTGGAAGTGTTCAAGGCCAGGTTGGCCGGGGCTTTGAGCAACCTGATCTAGTGGGAGGTGTCACTGCCCATTGCAGGTGGGTTGACACTAGGTGATCTTTAACGTCCCTTCCAACCCAAATCATTCTATGATTCTATGATAAACGGACTTTGCACTTTGGGTTTGGATTACCTGACAAAAGATTCTCACCATTAAACCCTCTTTCACAGGAGAGCATCGTCCTCTCACAAGTAACCCCAATGACTGTATTTGTGACTGCCATCACAAATAAGTTTCCACAACATGGCCTTGGTCTACAGTTACCAATAAACAATTTCTTCAGCAGCATGGTGTATGACAGCGTAGAGTATGTGACCAAATGGACCAGTAGCTCTAGTCCAGCTTCCTACGTACTGGTGCCTTCGGAGCTTCACCTAACTTTGCCCATATTTCTACTTGAATGAATGTCAAATGACAGAGTTTACTAGCACAATTAGTCTGAACTGATCAGTGCAGTGAAAAGTGCCTTTTCTCCTGTTCCTGAGAGAAGGAATTTTGTATAGAAAAGCTGACAAAGGACAGATTTATTACTTTAAGAGATGGAGATTCCACATACTAATACTCCCAATAGTAATGTCTGAATCCAGTGGATTTTTTTAGACAAGTGCTGTATCCATTGTAATTTCTTTTTTTTCCCCGTAAAAATTATACAACCAGCATGAAGCATGGAGATTGAGACAGTGTCCCTGGGAACCTGAGCTCACACAAGCTTCGAAGAATCCGGTCAGCGTGAATGGACAGTGACAAGTGTTAGCACGTCCCTCTCCTCTCCCGCAGCAGTCTTGTACGTGTGCTTTCCCACCCCACGTGGCACATAGCAAGAGGGGAAGCTGTGCTTTTGAGTGGAAATAATTGTGACAGTGCATGAAAATGCTTTAGCTGTTACTATAGAAGCAAGTACACTCTTCAATGAGCAACTCAATGTGCATGTTCCTTAGTGGCCAGACTGATGAAAAAACTGTGCTGTAGCAAACAGGACACAAATAGGTTTTACCTTATATTTTCAGCAGAAAATCCCACCTTTTCCACATCTTAGAAAACAGCTTAACAACAACACTAAATTATGTATTAGCAAATAGTATTTATCTGACTTGTCTGCAAATCAAAACACCAGTTTTGTATTTCTTTGCATTACAGTCACACTGTGTTTAGCTTCTAAGGGGAGGAACAATGTGACTATCATGACTATCACGGGAACTGGTTTCATCAACTAATGAACCCTGCTTCAAAGGCTGAGGGAATGCAAGTGCTGCACAAGGGAAGAGAAGAATAAAAGAATCAAGACTTTCAAATGCATTGGTTTATCAATATTTACAATGCCTGCAAAGCCAGACAAGTACCTTTTCTTCAGGTAAAATACAATCTTAATTAATTTCCCCTCCTTCACAATTAATTCAGTGTCAATAAATTAAGCCAATTCCATCTTTAGTAGAAGGAAACATTTTAATATGGTCAGTGTCTGAGCAGATAATTAGCACCAGACTTGTGCTTTTTAGTCAAGAACTCTAGAACATACTTGGCTCAAAATCTGAAATCAGTTTCCCTGATGTGTTTCTTTTTCTTCCAATTCTTCGCAAGAAGAGAGCAGAGAAGTAGCCTTGTAGTAAATCTTAAGAGACTCAATTTAGCTCTGTATGTAAACATATGTGGTTTTCCAGTATATGATCATGTGATTTCAACTGTTACTTATTGGAATTTTAAACAATTCTAGATAAGAGAGACACACACACACAAGAGTAGTTTTTAAATTACTCACTGCAAAAAAAGCCTGAGTCAAGAAAGTGTACATCTTAGTCAGAACTCCCACATGCAGACTCTTAAACTATTTACAAATATTAAGTAACAAGTGTCCTTGAGCAATCCTGAGTAGGAGGAAAATTTGAATTCTGGAGCCTGTTATGAAGTAGTTTCACCTCAAGCTTCAAACAAGTGACCTGGTATGGCAGATCCAAAAAAAAGTCTTCTTACCTTTCTCACTAACTTGCACTCATAACCTTCCAAATTAGTCAAGTGGGCTATAGTCTAGCTCCACTCTCCATATCAAGAGTACATAGAATAGAAGTGGTAATTGCTGCCACTTCAGCCTGCAGGTCCTACCTCGTCTGGTATAATACTTCACTCATCTCTAGTCCTTGACCTCCTTGCATTGGGAATTTTGTTAGTCCCTGCTTATATTGAATCAATCTACCAGGTGCCTTGTTCATGATCCTTTCTTTGGCAGTCCTGTGATTAATGAGGTTGTTTTCCTTCCAAGTAGTGTGGCACATACATTAGACACGCAATCCTTTCAGATTTAAGTACAAAGGCTCCTCAGAGACACCTGTAATATAAAATCTGCTCAGTCCTGAAGGAATGGTACCTAAAGACATAAAGTGTGGATGACAACATGATTTAAAGAACTGTCTAATCTGACACTTGCTTCGTTCAGTCCAAGTCATTTGGTTTTTAATTCTGCAGCACTATATACAAGTTGACTCTATCAGTTACTTGGAATCAGCGCCATCACTGTATCTCATCATTTCCGAAAGGAAATTCTTTGCTGGCTCTAAGAGAGCAGTTTGTTTCCTCCCCATGTACACCTTTGCACTTGTACCAAGCATCTCTGACACTCACTATAGTTTTCATTTTAACTCTGAATAACTGCCCTCATAATTTTATCCACTTCACCCTATCGTCTCAGATAATCTTCTGATCAATGTCATCAGCAAATTTATTTATTTATTTGCAGTCTTTTAATTTCAAGGTTCCCCAGAATAAGGAAAGTAACATCTCTGTTGTTCTCAATAGCTGATTTTTTAAGAGCTGGAGCCCCAGAGGAACCCTGACACAAGTATCATTCAACTTGTTTCTTTCTTTGACCAGAAATCTGCCTTTAAGCAACAGCCATTTCTTCTGACCCCCCCACCTTTCTGTGGGCAAATATTTTTCCCGATATTATTTCCCCTTAGATATAATACAGTAAAAGGTGATGGCTACTGCATAGTGCAAGTGGTAACAGTTTTCCTGTGGATCGTGAGAGATCATGACCATTTCCCTTGACAGGAAAAAATATGTTAAGCAGTGCTGGCAAAGTCTCCGAAATCTGCTCGTTTTGTTCATTTGCCCGTTGACGCTGTCATATTGTGACATGACCACAAAAGCAGTTTCATGCTATGGATGTGGAATATAGCTTCTTTCCTCCATTTATGTATTTATTGTATATTTATTTTAAGCTGCTCATGTTTGTGAGCACTGGATAAAACAGTATGTTTCTCAGCAAACCATAATTAAAGCTGTAGCTTGGAAGCAGTGGCAATTTGGATGAAGTTCAAGCACTAGAGACAACTGATGAGGTACTTGTTCAGTGAACACTAAATAGATCTGTGATTGGGACTTTCACAGTTCATCTCTTGCTCAGTTCATCCTACAATTAGCTACATATTTGCTACTAATTGTCTTGATCCTCCATGTTGTTACACTGACTATGGATGCAACTCCACAGAATTTAGCAGTTTTAACACAACATGTTTGAAAACACTGCAGAAAGGCAATCATTTTTTGGGGGTTTGTTTTTTTTTTTAAATAGTCTTCACTTCCACTTGCAACTAAGAAAATCAATAGGAACCTTAGATTTCTTAGCACAGCAGCACTTACTCCAGCATTCAGAACTGCTTTTTCTAACAACCCACAAGGAACTACCATTACAAGTCAAAGCTTGGGATGCCCTGAAGTTACTGTTATGATTTCAATGAGAAAGCCTTTTTGAGCTTCCACCACACTGGGTTTGAAGCTGACACTCAATTCATAGGTGTGATTAAACTCTTCTTTTGCATCCCACTATACCAGTGAAGTAAATACAACAAAAGCATTGACCGTACAAGTGACTTTCAAATCACTAGAAGTCTAAAGACAGATATTAATTTCTTTTACTACCATGATGCTACTTCCTATACTTCTTGGTCCATAATTTAAAACATCTCCCCTCCACCTCTTGATTGGGTATCAGAGCATTATCCCCTCACACAACTGTATTTAGTCTGTAGGGATGTATTCACCTGCCTTCCTCCACACAGTTATTCTCAATGACTGCCGACTTAATAATTGCGCCTTCATTCCGTTTTCAGAGAGGCATTCAGTGTTCCTCTCCCTCTTCCCCTTAACAAAACAACAGCAGAAGTCCTAAACAGTATGTAAAATTTTAGCTGCTGATTTCCAGTACCAGGTCTTATGTTCAAATGAATGCCAAGGAAAATTGAATAGTTAGCTAGTCGAATTAAACTCACGTTGGTGTGATTAGCTGCAATTGCATTTCACAGTTGCTCTGTGCTCTCTGTTAACCTCCGTTTTCAGTCCTATATTTCTGCTCAGCGTGATGAGAATTTCGCTCCACTGACTTCCATTCGGAGCAGCTCTCTTTTACCCTCTAGGCTTAATACTACTCATTGCCCTTTCAAATTTGACTAGTTCAACCACAATCATCTTTCTTGCTTATCCCTCAGTAATACTGATCTCTCATCTTGTCAAGATTGCCCATTGTAGCATTTTCAGCTGCAGCACTTGTAATGTGAAACGATAGCTATGTCCAGCTCTTAGGGCCCTCAGTATAAGTCTGACATGGACGTGCTTAAGTGGCCCCAGAGAAGGGCCACAAAGATGATCAGGGGTCTGCACCTGCCCTGTGAGGACAGACTGAGAGAGTTGGGGCTGTTCAGCCTGGAGAATAGAAAGCTCCAAGGAGACCTTGTAGCAGCCTTCCAGTACTTAAAGGGAGCTTACAGGAAAGATGAGGAGGGATGTTTTATCAGAGAGTCTAAGGTGTAATGTCTTCAAACTGAAAGAGGGTAGATTTAGATCAGATATTAGAAAGATGTTCTTCACTATAAGAGTGGTGAGACACTGAAACAGGTCGCTCAGAGAAGTTGTGGAAGCTCCCGTCCTGGAAGTGTTCAGGGAAGTGTTCAAGGCCAGGTTGGAGAGGGCTTTGAGCACCTTTTGGAGAAAGGTGTCCCTGCCACAGCAGGAGGATTGGAACTACATGATCTTTAATGTCCCTTCCAACCCAAACCACTCTAAGACATCTTAAACTTCCCGTATTTAACAACTAGTTATCATCACACAAGGAGAAAAACGGGCAAATGAAAAGAGGCAGGAATTTTCCATCACGCTTCAGCTGACTATCTCTGGGCACAGAAGCTGCTCAGTGACTTCTCTCTTCAGAGGGAATCGAGCACAAGAATCAGCAGAGTACAACTAACAGCCCCACTTACAGCCTTATGACGTTACCATTTCTGACTGCTAAGGGTCCATCCGGGAGACCTGTTAAAGACTTTGTGAGGTTGGCTGCTACTATTAAGAACAATTAAGTAGCTACAGTACCTTAATGCAGCAATGCAGTTATACATTAATGAGTGTTTAAGAGCCATAGTTACAAGATCTTAAATGGTTGATGTTGAGTGTTTGGCTTGACCCCTATTTTCAATCTTAATCACTCTAGTCTTCACACAATTCAGAAACTCATGCACAAAGCCACTGTCCTCAAGTTACACAAAACCAGATTTCCATTTTTATCATCATAGAGACACTGTCAACTTAAATGAAAATAACTCAGTCTCTTTGTCCACTGGAAAATCAGCAAGACCATGTGAAAGTAATTCAATTACAGTCTACGAGACGGACTCTAGATCAGCTGTGGATGGTCAGCACAAGTCCCATGGGCTACAGCTGGCACAAAAGGCATCTCAGCTAGCTCTCTAGGAGCATAAAACAGAAAGATTGCTGCTTAGTCTGCTCTGCAGATGGAAAAGGGGAGCAGAGAAGTCAGGCCAAATACAGAAAATTAACTCTATGAAGTCTTCTGAGTTTATTACAGATTTGGTTCTTGACTATCACAGAAATGGTCTTGCACCATGGAGACTTTTTCCAACTCTTAATTTAGATAAATATGGTCCCAAAGAACTTGCTAGCAAGTCTCAGACATCTTCCAGATCCAGCATCATGTCAACTGAAGGGTTTGTTATTAGTTTCTTGCTTTGGCTGGGCATATCTAATTAATGAATCTTGTGTCCTCTGTTTATAGCCGTAGCATTCTTTAAAGCTTTAAAGATTTAAAATTGTAAAGATTTATTGAGAAATTTCAAATCTCTGTGGCAGAAAGATGATTTAACACAAATTCTTCACCATTCCTATAGCATTTTTCCTCATTTCTGAATTTATTTAACTTTTCATCTGGCAAATAAGAAAGATGTTAACACTAACTCCCTAAATAGCCTCCCTCTTTTCCACAGGGAATAACAGATGTGTAAAATTACAGAAAGGACAAATATTATGATGATAGCAGTTTATTTGGATATGTAAATTTATCGCCTTAACCAGCTCAGTGTTACTATCTTCCCATCAGATGTTCAAAGGATAAAGAATACATTTAAACTATTTTCCTTGTGGCACCACAAGAGCAAAGATTAAGAGAAGTATCTGAGGTGTGAAGGATATTTACACGGTTGTCTATTTTCAGCATGCACACATATACGAACCACTGTGCCTGATCTGATCAGATGTTTGGGAGACAGAGCAACACGCTTAGGTTTTCCCAGTGACTTCTGCTGCGATCTGATGCTAACCTGGACCGTAGTTTTCACAACTAACCTGTGAATGCTCAAAGGGTCACTCTACACCCACTGATGCTGAGGTCCTACTTTTCCAATGTGTAATCAAAGATGGTAATAGAAGTAAAACATGCCACTTTTCAGCTCTGATTTCAGAAGGCAGAGAGTGCATTCAGCTCCCATGGCTCCTGGCTACTGCCCAGCATCATCCAGCTCATACATTTTGGGTAAAATCTTCTCATTAAAGCTTAGAGTACTCCCCAGCTTGCTGCATCTAGCCTGGAGCTCTTGCAGCCATTGAGATGAGAAATAACAGGCTACACTATGAAACAACTTTAGACTGATGGAAGCCATTTTGTCCTCTCTGAAAGCAATTTGCTCCTTTCCTAAGTTGGCTTCTCCCAGATGCACCTAAGCAATATTAAGATAGTGTTAGGGATCTGCTTTATAAGCTGTCTCTTAGCCACTGCATCACTGCAATTGCACTGCCTATGAAGCAACATGCAGATTCAAGAAATCCCAGCATGGCTCTTGCTTATTTTAACTAGCTTTTCCCTGTTATTGTCATTTTGCACTTTTTAAAATTATTTTTCACTATTTTGAGAGGAGGAGGAAGGAGACTGTGGTGTTTTTTGTTTTAATTTGCACAGATTGTTGTCTCAACTACAAACACCTTAGGCTCCAGGCAGCTTTAAGAACAGACAGCAAACTAATGGAGAAAAGAATCTTAAATAAGGAAACGTGTGGTTCACGAGTATGACCACAAGCAAATCCAACATGAAAGGAAAAAAAAGATAAAAATCAGCCAGACTGATAATGCACCTTAACCTGAGTGGGGGATTCCACTTATCCCCTTAAGGAATAAATTTACATATCCAAATAAACTGCTATCATCATAATATTTGTTCTTTTTTGTATTTTTACACATCTGTTATTCCCTGTGGAAAAGAGGGAGGCTATTTAGGGAGTTAGTGTTAACATCTTTCTTATCTGAGTCATCTTGAGCAACTTACCATGAAGCAAGCTGCCATTTTGTATCTTTCTAGGCTATTTTTTTTTTTCCAGTTCAAAGCTTTCCCTGTTGGTTTGCATGACTGTAAGGCTAACTTTGTACTTCCTTGGCATGCAGACCTCTTTCTGCCCTGGTATCCTGATCCTCAAAGAAGCTGTGATACTAAATCACTTTACCAAGACTTATTTGGAAGGGCTGTTCCACCAAATCTGCAATATTTATGAACTAATTCATTTGACTTGGAACTTATCAGAATGAACCTCTTGCAGTAGCATGTTCTGACTGATGCCTAAGGCAGTAAGAGGGAAGACAGACGAAATGGAGGCAGAGTCAATCCGAATGTGAAATGGTTGCACTGATGACCTGTGTCTGCTCTCTGTGGCACAGACACCATGTGTCTGTGATGGCATAGACTTATGCAAAAATGGTGCTACCAAATCCAAATGTCACACACCTGGCTTAAAACAAGTGGTTACTTTTTTTTTCCCCTCCATGTTTTTAATTTTTGAAGTCAAAATCATAAAATATAGCCTAGGTATAATCTATCTCCACGGGAGCTAGAAACCTTTTTTTTCCCCTTATGAAATTTAAAGTTGGCATATATTTTCCTCTGATGTCCAGGAACTGAGGTTTTCAGGAAAACATTAGCAGTCATAAAGCTAAGGAAAGCTGCCAACACCACAACAGTTATAACTGCTTTACGTTTCCCCCTCTCTGTCCCAGATTAATTCCATCCATATGCCATCTTGGACAACTGTCCTACATCCTTTCTTACAGGAGAATAAAACCAGCTAATTCACAGTAAACTGTTATGTTATTTGCTGTTCTCTGTGTACATATCTGCTTTTGTACATACATGTTTCTACTTAGTGCACAAGCAATAGATATTTTATGAAAGAATGAAGAAATGCCTCAAATTCTTTGGACTGGAGACACCAAGTGTATCAGGTGCTGGCCCTCGGGAACAAGACATTGCCACAGATACATTACAAGGGTAACTGTGAACTGACTGAAGTCCATTGACCTCCATCCCAAAGAGAGGGCAGTGGAAGGAATTTGCTAGTAGATACAAAGGGGACAGTCACTTCCCTGCTCCTGCTGGCCACATCATTCCTGATCCAGGCCAGGATGCTGTTGGCCTTCTCGGCCACCTGGGCACACCGCTGGCTCATGTTCAGCCAGATGTCCATCAACACCCCTAGGTCCTTTTCCACCAGGCAGGTTTCCAGTCTTTTTCCCGCGGGCGGTCTCCCCGCCTCTCTTCCTCAAGCCTGTAGCATTGCATGGGGTTGTTGTAATTCAAGTGCAGGGCCCGGCACTTGGTCTTGTAGAACCTCACACAGTTGACCTTAGCCCATTGATCCAGCCTGTCCAGGTCCCTCTGAAGATCCTTCCCTCAAGCAGATCAACAATTCTCATCCAGCTTTGTGTCACCTGCAAACTCACTGAGGGTGCACTCGATCCTTTCACCCAGATCATTGATGAAGACATTAAACAGAAGTGGCCCCAATACTGAGCCCTGGGGAACACCACTTGTGACTGGCTGCCGGCCTGGATTTACTCCATTCACCACCACTCCATAGGCTCAGCCATCCAGACAGTTTTTCACCCAGCAAAGAGTATGCCCGGCCAAGCCATGAGAAGCCTGTTCCTCCAGGAGAATACTGTGGGAAACAGTGTCAAAGGCTTTATTAAAGTCCAGGTAAACAACATTCACAGCTTTTCTCTCATCCACTAAACAGGTCACCTTGCCATAGAAGGAGATCGGGTTAGCAGGACCTGCCTTTCATAAACCCATACTGACTGGGCCTGAATCGCTGCTTGTCCTCTATGATGGCACTCAGGTTTGTCTGCTCCATAACATTTCCCCAGCACCAAGGTCAGACTGACAGGCCTGTAGTTCCCTAGATCCTCCTTCTGGCCCTTCCTATAAGATGAGTGTCAGATTTACTAACCTCCAGTCCACTGGGACCTTCCTGGTTAGCCAGGACTGCTGGTAAATGATGGAAAGTGGTTCAGTGACCAAACCACTTGGAGACAAGCGGTTTGGTGGTCTTTTCTGTATAGCCCTATATGAGAGAGTTAACAATTGCATGCGGTTCAAAGTAATAAAAACTAACTCCCTGTAAACTGAGAGAAAACTGAAGCAGCTAAAACCATAGCAACAGAGCACTCACAAATTTAAATGCAGTTCTCACCTTTTTGCTTCTCCTTGCCTTACTAAGCATTTTCCTCAAGGCTTTGCCTTCAGAGAGGCATCTACTAGTTAGGGGAAAAAGCTATAAAGGCAAGGCCACCATCACAGCCCCAGACATCGCGTGGAGCTGGCACTGGCATTGCTTTTGCATTGCCTCAGGATTCACAATCCTCCCAAGAAGGCAATCACATCTAATTGTTACTGTTTTGATTTGCTGAATGAGAAGGTAACTGCTGCTGCAACACTTCAGTTTTAAAGCTTCACATCCTTTTTATTTCAGTTAAATAATTTTTACTTTCACTCGTATCAGTTATCTCACTGACATGTCAGAATCACATTCAACTCTAAGCCATGTTACAGATTAATTTCATAGATTTGGGCAAATTTCCTAATTTGAGTTTTCTTCCCCTTATGTGTAAAATGCAAACAGTAAGATTTTTCTACCCACTTTTGGCTACTATGTTTATGTGGATTATAAATCCTCTGAACACAGATCATAAAAAATGCACATATTTTTTATTATAAAAATCCTTTAAATTCTATTGTCTTTGAATGCTACTAGCGTGAAATAGGATTATTGCCACGTCATTTCTGATAAGTGAACATTAATGTAAGTGAAACAGTGTCTTAAACTCATGGTTTTTTTCTATAGCAACCATTATTTATGCATTAGAAATCCAAGAAAAGCTTTGGTGCCTGCATATGGGCTAGTACCTTTCATTACAATACATTGCCAATATGTCTCTGAAGACAGGAATTTATACATTAGTATTTTTAACAATATCCAGGTGTATGACCAAATATGCATTTCCATCTGTGCCTTAGCATTAAGCATGCAAACATTGTTTCAGTCATGAAGGAGCTAATTACGTCCCCTTATAAAACCTACCTTGTGTTTATCCTATAATACACAAGTAATAATTTCCAACACAAATGTTTTGGTACAACTGAGTGTCCCAGAGTTTTAGCCTGAGAAAAAACAGCTGTGGGACAGAATTTACTGCTTTGGCTTGTTACACTTTATAACTACTCGCATGGAGGTCAGATGGAAAATGACAAACAATGAAAGCCAAATCTCCGAGACATTTGAAGAGCACAGAACACAAGCAATTGATATTGATACTATTGCAGACTTCATTTGGGATTAGATTTTAATTAAGAACACGTCACTGGATTACATTCCAGCCTGCCTTACATATGCCTGTGTTGGACATACCTCATTTTACAGGGAGATGACCACATGTTGGTTTTTCTTAATTCCCTGCATTTTCTTCAGTGCAACATTTCCATACCACCCAGCTTTTTCCCCACATGAGAAACTGTCAGGTACATCTAGCTGCTTAGCTGAGGAAGTGTGTTGTGCAAATTTTAAGCGAGGTCCAGGTGTTAAACACACATATGTAAAAAAAAAATTCTCCAAAACAAACGTAGATGCAATAATTTAAGGGACTTCTGATAATCATGTTTTATTCTTTGAAACCCTAAACTACCTTTTATGAAGGAAGAGAAGCAGATCAATAAAAGGCCCTATCCTTACCAGCACTCCTCAGAGCTTTGTTGAGCACTAAAATCATTTCAGCAGAGCTCATCGTTACTGAAATCCAATTCCTTGGCTGGAACTGAGGAAAGATGTGGTAACTCTGCCAAGAACATACAAAAAAACCTGGAATTAAACTGTCCAAGATGTCCATCCATCACGTAGAGGCTTCTTATTCTATTCAACACATAGAAGATGGTCCTATTAGTATTAATGTTACTACAACTGGCACACTTAGCATTTGACAGTAGTGTTGTGTAAGAAGTCATCATCTGTTTCCCTTTTGGTGTGGTCATCAATAGGTGAAGGATTTCTGTTGACTGCCTCAGTCTTCTTCAAAAATGGAGGAGCAGAAGTTAGATTAACATCTGACCAGTGAATTAGACAGTAATCAGCACATTTTTAAAACAATTTTTACTGTCAGCTTGAAGAGTGATTAGAAAGAACTAACAGAACACTTCTCTTTCCAGCTACTGAAGCAACTGGTTCAAAGAGAGAGAACTACAGGAAGTTGTGTCAACTGGGTATTATAAGCAATGTATCCTTAAAACGACACCTGCAGAGATAAGGTGCAGGACTTTAACCTATCATGCAAAATTTCAAGCAGAAAGTCAGAACAGACATGAATAGTACCATCTGACCCATCCTACATTTCTCCAGTATATCCTCAAGCCCATAAATTTGTTTTTCAACATAGATTGATGTCTAACAAAATAACTTTAATTAACAAAAGAACTTCTAGTGACATATTTAATTCCTTTCAAGATTTTATTATGCTTTTTTTTTATTACATTATTTTGTTAATTTTCATATCCCTGAGCAGATCTCTGTCCTTCTTTCCTGGGCAGAGATCACAACAGCTCAGCCATGAGGCAGACTTATCTTCCAGCTTTGACATTACAAATCACTGAGCTGTAAGAACCCTTACTTAGAAGTAATTAGTAGCATTTATCCTGTAAGGCACATGTAATAATTTCAGGACTCCTTTCTCTTGCAACTGCTTATTTTTTAATAAATTATTCTTTTGCATCTAGCTGTAGAGTGAATATTTACTATTAATAACATAAAATACAGAAGTAGCAGAAAAATAAAAGAGCTACCCCTCTGTAACAAGACCATCCAATGAGCACTATCTAGCTGCTCTATCTACACTTTTCAAAATAGATAAGCATGAATTTTGGATCCACTGAAATTCAACTTGTGTTTAAATGTTAATTTAGGGCTTCATATAAATCCACTTCTATTCTTGTAAATCAGGATCAAAAAAACCCCAAGTTGTATGCTGAAATAAAGGATGAAAAGACATTCTGAAATAAGGGCATGACCTAAGCTGAGGATGGCCAGAATATTAAAAGATTATTGCCTTAGCATTTTGTTGTTCTAAATTCAGAGGATCCACAATCACTTATTCTTGAAGCAGAACATGCCATTATTTGCCACTGATATTCAAAACACCAAACTAAGATTGAATAGCAAGAGTTGAGGTGAAATATTCTGCTCAGTATTTTCCATAGTAATTTTGATTCAAAGGAAATTAGAGCTGTCTCGAGAGCTTGTTTAAAAGATAAATTCAAGTCACTTCTCTGATATTACTGCTTTGTCAATTTATACCCATTATTATCTGTCCTCAAAATGTTTTGCAATAGCAATTCACATTACTAAACTCCTCCTTAGGCAGAATATGCACACAAGTGCTTTGTATGCTTCAGGCTATAACCAACAGGGAAGGCAACAATTTGGGAAAACTAGCAAGGTTACTACATCAGCTCTCTGCCCATGCTGCATAAACATTTGAACTGCTCAGTCATGAACCCTTATAGCCTTTATACAGCCCTGTGTTGCCAGATAAAGCCATCACTGATTTTGTTTTGCTTAACCTCTGGAGCTGTGAGCTGCAGCCGTTCCAGCTGTGACTGACAAGCAGCTCAGATATCCCTACGGGATGGGCAGGACAGGGCTGATATACAACAGCATGTTCCTAACTCAAACTAATCCACTTCTTCTCAATAGCATGAAAAATAACAGATTTCTCCTTTCCTCAATCCCATCTCCTGGTAAATATGAAATATTTTGAGCGTTCAATTTGTTGTCTTGGCCAATGTTAAATTTTTGAACAGAAGCCAGAAGGAACAGTCTAGTTGTCTATATACAAACAAAAATACATTCCAAGCAGGAGCAGACCTCATGAACTAAAAAAAAAAAAATAAAGTAAAAAATTAAATAGAGACAGCATTCTAGTTAACATTTGCTTTCACTCTGAAACCTGCAAGCTCACTCTGAGGAATGTTTGAGTAACTGCCTCTGCCAAAGGGCGAGGGGAATCTATAACAGCAATCCACTGTCTGTGAGAGACAAAAATGGTTTTGGCTCTATGCACATGCAAAAGCTAGTTAGAAATCTACTCCTTCGCATTCAGGACTTGGACTTGAACTTTTGGTGACCAGCAGGTGCTCTACAGAGCAAGGATACCAGCTCCTATTGCCGGCGAGCTTCATATTCCCATTATCTCAAAACATCAGTATTGGATTAGTGTTTGGAGGCAGCTGAAAACCTTTATATGCATACACAAGTCATGCTGTCTTTGGATTTCGAGAGATGGTTATGTCATCCATATAAACATGAGCAATATAAATTTAAACAAAAGAAATCCCTTTCAGTCCTCCTCACTCAAATGTTCATCTTCACCCGTCTCTGACCCCTTTCTGAGTCTCAGAGAAAGAGGAGGCAAAAGCTCCTCAACCAGGAGCCCTGACTGAATGAATCTGCACAGCTTAATGGAGACACGTGCAGGCAAACAAGTAGCTCAGATGCATTTGCCATCTTAGGACTCAGCAGTCTGGATGTAGCTCTCCTTGAACCAGTTTAAGCATCTCTGTTGTGCTGAGAGTTGGGTTAGTACGGCGAACCGACACAATGCCAAATGATATTGGGGATGGGATCTGATAAGGCTACAGATGCCTCAGACAGCCCTGGCACCAAATATATGCATGAGATAGATAGGTTAATTCTGCGGAGGCAGGACGGCCTTGTCTCTTAGCATATCTTCCAAGGAGATAGGGCAATCACACATGCTAATGAGGATTATCGAAAACAATGAAGTGCCTCGATCCCCCTACCTGGCATTCTGCACGTTCGCATGTAGAAAAAGGTGTATAAATTGAGGCAAGGTAAAGCAAAGATCTTGAGAAGAAGAAAAAGAAGAAAAGAAGAAAGAAGACAACGACAGATGCATCCTGAACTCTGCTTTGGCTGGACCATCGCAGGAACCTGGACTGGTGATCTCTCTTGCTCTCCCGCCCTCCCCACCACTTTTCCTCGCTAAGTAATGCAAAGTCTATCATATTGTTTATTTAGTTTTATGCCTAAATTTCTTTCTTGTGATGGTTAAGCCTAATATTGTCTGTCTTAATATTGTGTTTAGATGTCCTTTATTATTCCTTGTTATTATTATTTTGTTGTAGTGCATTGTTTATTTAGCCTTTTTTTCCTGGATTTTTGTTATATTGTCTGCCCTATCGTGCTTTTAACTTAGAATCAATTGTCATTAGTCCTATCTATACGTTGCAATAAATTAATAAACGTTTGTGTTTGGGCCTTGAGACTTGTCTCACCGTTTGTCCACACCGTTGGTGTATTACGAATCTGAAAGTCACTTGTCCCTTTCTCCTGGGTGGGACGTGACAGTTAGCAAGCACTGATACAGCTTAGGTGCCTGCAGTTATATTCTGGACTTGCCACCAGACCAAAGGCAAACCTGGAGGCTGAAGTCTGATGTCAGGATCATTATCAAGATCTTGTGCATCAAAGTCCAAATTGGAGAGGTTAGGAATAAGATCAGACTAATGATCAAAGTAACACAGTGTTAGGAGGACAAGAATCAAGGTGTGCATACTTTCTGGTTGTAAAATCAGAAAGACACAACTCCCCATATCATTCTGTACTTCCTTCCCTGGTAAGAATTTTTGCTATAAACTGGCAACCATGAATGTATTGTGCTTTTTATTCCCAAAACGTGTGGCTTCAGCCATAAAACACTGATCTGAAAGATGCAAAATTTCATTATCTTCCTTAAAACATGGCTAAAATTATGATAATACAGAACAGGACACTTTATTACTCCTTAATAATCCCCAAAAAAGGATAGCTGTTTAAAGCAGTTATTATACAAGGAATAATTAAATCCATCTCCAAATACCATTCACTTTATCTCACACTGTTATTTCTCTGTCTTTATTTCACCTAATAGCCTGTACTTGAGCACTTGTCAATGAAGACAGGACAGATTTGCATACTCTGCTATAAGAAAAATAAATAGGATCAATTTTTGTTTTACTTTAATATCCTATTTTGCACTTTTTTCTTTTAAACCTTTGTTTTATTAGAGAAAAACATTTCACTATAAAAAACGTTTTACCTTCAGCTTAGATTGTGATTACTATATTTCTATAACTCTGCCTTCAGCACTAGATCACAGTCAATATAAACAGCCTTAGAAATATGCACCAGTTTAAGATACTGACACAAAGAGAAGCCAAGGTAACGTGGTTATTATTTTTCAGGAAGGACTTTGTGGGTTTTGGTTTTCCCACACGTACTCTGCAATTTGAATAAAAATGGTCTGGTGGCCCAGATCCAAGTAATGAAACTGCTTTTGTTTGTAACAAGAGCTGACTGCCTGTCACTTTCAAATTCACCATGGGGAGCCTACAGATTGTTTCAAAGACCTAGAAGAACAAACAATTTAGAGCAAACTATCTAGGGGAGAGAATAAGCCAAACAGATTAATTTGATTCAATCTCACCTTTCTCTTGCTAAGAAAGAATACACAATCATTCTATATACACAGAGTCACCGAAGAGAAGCCCCTAGGGAGACTGAACTGCTACTGCCAGAAACTTTTAAAGTTGATCTAGTAAATATGCCTCTGTAGCTCAAGAAGCCTGTTTGATGGCCAACGTCTCTGAGTATTTGTATTTCTGTTCATTGAGTTCAAATGAAGTTCACCTAAGCTGCTATTTCTCCAGACCTCCTTCCTTTCAAACAACTTTTCAAAGCATATGATAAAATAATTTCACATATATATGTAGATAGGCATCAGCCTTTAGAGTGTTGTGCTGCTAAAGTACCATACCAAGCCTAAAATATCTTTTTTCTCCTCCAAGATTTAAAAAAATGTATATAATCCATGCAAGAGTGAGAAAGGCACACTTTTCAGTCTCATGGGAACGATACAAGAAGAGCAGACAGCACGAGCAACATGTGCTGGATGGAGGCATACAAGTCTGCTTGGCCCTGTATGTGCTTCAGTTGGAAATACAATATAGCAGTGCCTTCTTTCATACATCAGATTGCTGCGGCAGGCAAAGGAGGCATCCTTCTGAAGAACCCATATATTCACGTGCATTTTATTTGTCATTAAATAGACGTTATATTTCAAGCATTGTTCGTCTCCCACTAACTAGCATGCAGAAGTAGGAGGGTAAGTTAACTGTGCCAGAACTTCATTTGAAATGCAGCCACCCTTTGAACATCTCAATCCTAGCAGATGTCTATCTGACATGTGTTTCAGGCCAGTTGGCTGTGGCCTACAGCCAACGCATGCTTATAAACTAACTTTCTGTCCCTCATTAATCAAACCCCCAAAGATAACAGGGCAGGAAATTGACTCCTAGTGCACGTTCAATAGAATTATCTTTGCTGTTGCCAAAAGCTGTGAATTTTGTCAGCATGACCAAGCTTGCTGCTTCTCTGTCACATCTCTTTATATGTTGAGGGGACATCTCCAATTCACACCTTTTTACCTGTGTTAAATCCTCAATCTTTTTATAAACTCCAGCAACATTCAGAATGTTGCAATAGGGAGGAAAAAAAAGAAGAAACAGAGTAAGAGATTTAATGAATGTCTCATAAGACGTAAAATAGACTCATACAAGGGTCTAGATTATCAGTGTAGTGCTTTAGCTACAAAAAGGTCTTCTTCTGTGGGGTAATATCCCTTTTTCCTGTGGCCACAGGAACCAAAGGAGGAGCAAAGGCATTTCCCTCACATTTGTGAGAGGTCCAGGCACATGAGTAATGCCTGCTGGGCATCCTCAGCACATTCTTGATGGAAGATCATCAATAATGTAGCTCTTTCATGCCTGGCAAGAAGAAACACAGTCTCAGAGAGGGTTTTTAAAGTTTGTCGCAGTTGCTGAACTGACCTGAGTATCACTGAGTTCAACTGAATGCGGAGATAAGATTATGATGGTGTTTGGAAAGAGACAGCAATGTAGGAAGAAAATTGCTGTGCACTCTACTTTCAGAGTCATCTCCCCTGTTCTTCAGTTTCACCTGTCTTGCATGGCAGAAGCTACAGAAGCTATCAGCAATGTATCATGAAATCCTGTATTAAAAAAATAGGTATATGACAATAACCACTTTGTGGGTGAAAAGAAGATCACAGATATCACAGTAGTGGGTGCAACCTAAGAGAACCCTATTATCCCCAGTGATAAAAATAGGTTTTTTACAAAGTAGGATCAGGCTTGCAGCACTACTCTTCCAGAAGCAAATTCACCTCCTAAAGCTGACTTTTATTTGATGTCATAGTTTATTCCTCTGAGGGATTCCCACATCCTCAGAGAATATGAATGATTGCTGTAAAAAAGATCTCCAATTTTAGTGGAAAGGATTCCTTATTTCTTCAATAAGTGACAAAAATACATCTGAACCAATGATGTCAATGTTCAATGAAAGAACTTCAACACTTCAAAACGTTACTTCTAGAGGCTTTCCTTACCCCTACTAAAATGTTGGCAACTTGGTTAGTATCTACCACTCATACTCAGGTCGTTTTCATTGCTTACAAAAAGGCTTCCAGATGGCCCCACGTACATTTTCATCTAAATGCTTGTGTTTCCCTCAACAGCTGGTACAACAGGCTATATTTTAGTTTTGCCTTGCAGAGAGGTCATTGTGCAAGATGACAAAGTTTGTCTAGTTAGAAGAGATGCTCATGTTTTAATGATACTGAAAGGTGCTTGAAAAAGAGTGTATTGCAGCCCTAACAATTGTCAGACCACATCTCTCAGTCATAGCTCCAACTCTGCTAGAATAGACAGGAGCTAAAGTGGGAAATGCAGTATCTCAGAATAAACTTATTTTCTACTTGAAAGAGGATGCAGAAGAATAGACTTACAAGGCCTTTTAGTCTATATATTATAATAGAAACACTGATTATTTTTTGCTTTAAGCAAAGATTGAAATCCAGCTAAGTGAATTCTGCATAAGTTCCTCCTGACATCTCGATCAACGCAGAATATGTTTTTATTAGCACTGCTCTTAACTCCAGCATTATAAACTAATGAAAGCATAACACTCTAGGATCAGCTCAGGAGAGTTTTGATTTTAAGTCAAGTAGCCTACATGCTCTTCATCATTATAAAGTTGTAAACAAACCAAATGTCTTTGAAGCGTCACGTCCACAGAACTGGAGGGGACATCCAGAGATCGTCCAGACAATCTCCTTCCCTCACAACCAGATATAGCTGTTCCTAAAATGGTGAAGGCTTCCTGTGAAAAACATGTCAGTGTTTCACTCCATTTAGCATTAGAAAGATTTTTCTGACATTCCTTGCTGCAATTTACATCTATGATTTATTGATGGGAGAGTTCCCATGTCTTTTTGCAACAGCCTTTACTTACATGAGATGTCAAGCTTCTCTTCCTAATATTGAAGAATTCAAATTCCTTCAGTTTTCCCATATAAACATTTTTGGGGGATTTTTTGGTCTCAGTTGTCACTGCTTTCCTCTTGCTGGTTATTTATTTGATTCACATTTTTCTCAAAATGGAGCACATAAAACTTGACAGTGTTAAGCTTTACCACTGCCTGACTGATAATGTTTTTGTACATGTCTTGCTAGATATGTTTTCTTAATATACCCCAAGAGATTCACATGCTTTCATACTGTGTGAAAAAAATAGAAGACACTATACTCCCTGAGTTTTATTTTTTCGTATAGAGCTGTTGTCTAGATGGGAATAATTGGCTGACTAGCTGTAGCTCTCTTGTCCTTGCTGAAGTGGAAAAGCAGACTGCAATTTGGTTTTAAATAAGGTGTCCTTCTTCCAGCACAGAGGGGTCCTTCCCGGCTCTTTTTTTTTTTTCTGTTCATATGCACATATGGTGCCTTCCAGCACCAATGTTACCACAAAGCACTGATCAGAACCGAGGGTAGAGCAGACCCCCAGAGAACCCCAATCAGTCCAACTTATGACTTCAATGTGTGCTATTGATGACCCTTCAAAGTACATGACAGGAGCTTTATTCAGCCAGATCAAATTTCTTTTGCTGGCTTATGAGCAAACAAGTGCAAGATTTTTGCCTGACAGCCCAGAGTCAAAATACAGGACTACATTGTTGCTTCTATCTGCAAGTTGTGCTAGAGGAAAATAAAATCAGTTTATCAAGACAGTTTTTTCTTGATAAATCCATGTGGACCATTCTCTTCAAAGGATTTTTAGAAAGGTGGTCACATTAAACAAATCACACACCAATTTATAGGCAAAGAGGATCTCTCTGCCTTCCTGAGTCTGCCCTCCTTGCCCCTAATGAAGAAAACTACCTCTCAACCAGTAGGAATAAATCTAACCTTTACACTTAATTTTTTTTTTTTTAAAAAAAGAAAAAATATAAAAGGCACTGAAACAAAGTGCTTAGTAAAATGACATTTCTGTGTGGACTGCACTCAGCTGACACTACTTTTAGTGGAAATACACGATGGTTAAATTATCCTGATTAATACTCACAGAGAAAAAGGTACAACTCAGGCCATACTTCCCTGATCCAATATAAAATGTTCTGGTTTTTCCACTTTTAGTTAAATGGCACATCCACATACAATTCACTCACTAGAGAAACAAAACTAACTCAGTCTCTCATAGTTATCAGTAAACCCAGTATTCCCACTGTTTTCAGTGAAAGTTGTTTTACAGGGTCAGAAAAAGCTACTGTGGAAATCATCAGGAAATATTCGGTTTCTACTTCTATTGGATAGAATTACCTGAATGCTGAAACAGGGACACAATAAAGAGATGAGAGCAGGAGATGTAGAAGTAGGTAGAGAAAATATAATATTTAAAGTAATGATAAGTTGAGGGTGATATTATACGCCAGCATCTTGTTACATCTTTACTCGCAAAGAATCAGCTAAAGTTTCTTTAGACATGTACAGATAGAATATCTAGGGTGCATCTATAATTCTGCATGAGGCACTGAAGTTACTTGCAAAAAACATAAGCAGAAAAAAAAAATATCACAGGCTCCCCCACAGATAAAATATTTTTCACGTTTCTACACTTAGACAAAGAAGATACGAGTCATTTCCCTTGATCTTCTACAGATTTACTGAGCAGGTCATTACAATTCTCTATTTTTGTAGAATTAGGGTGATATTGCTGCCTTTGTGTATGAAGACGAAGAAATCTAAAGACAAGAAATGCGCAGTTTTTATTATTTTTTTTTAAGGAAAATCCCATCTTCCCCAGAAATGCCATATATCACTGACCACGCTCATTGCTGTAGCAGCAGTTACATGTAATATCTGCTTGCCAACACATCCCTTCAGAGCTAAAATCTCCTTACTATCAGAGGAAAGAAAAAAGAACAGTCCCCTACACCCTGCCCCCAATCTAGATATAAGGGAAAGCAGGGAAGGTGTATGCCCATTAGCACACAGTAGAAGTAGGCAGAGAGAGATCGCAGCCAGAATACTTGTTCCTTCTAAGCATACATCTCATATCATGGTCAAAGGGCCTCAACTTTCGAACTTCTTAAAAATCCAAGAACAAGTGACATTATAACAACTCCAGCAGCTTTTTATTCGAGTGAAACTTACGAAAAGTAAAGACAAAGAGATAAACCCATCCCTACCCTTCAAACTAATCAAAATTAGTTTTGCCGTCATCTAGTCTTTTCACAGTTCCATCATAATTTTCTCACACATGTTTAAGTTTGCACATATTTTTCTCATTACAGCTGATTACCAAGGTAATAATCTTTCTGGTCACTCCTCCCCTATTTAATGAAGTAAGAAAGAAACTGGTGGAAGTGCTGGAAAGCTGACAATCAATTTTTAATAAGTGAAAAATTAGTGAGCTTGATTTGAAAAAAATGCTCAATTTTTTCACTTAGCTACTCATACAGATTACACCATGTAGAAAGGAAAGCTTTAACATAAGTATTTGTCTTCCCGAAATGGGTTTGTATTTCTTCTTCAAACGCATTTTCACTTAATCTAATTTGGCAGAAATTATGTATCATTTCAATTTATACTGAATGAGTGCTACTGAATACCAAATTCACTGATGAATATTGCATTTCCTGCAAATATCAAAGATCTTGCCACAGCCCTCCAAAATTTGCTCTTGATTGTGAAGGATGCCCTAGACCTAACCTAGGAGGAATGAGGGTAAAAGGTTGAGACAGACCAGAAACAGAGGCCATAGCTATTCTTTCCACTCAACTTCAGAAGCGCCTCCCTGTTCTGACTTACGCCAACGCCCTCAAAGTGCAGAGTGCTCTGTTCCTCTGAGGTTTGCCTCTGAAGGAAAATGACAGCTTTTACAGATCAGATCATCAGCATGGATGAACCTTTCTGAAAATAGTGGAATAGCTCATTTTTACTAATGGTCTTTATCAGCACAGGTCTATGAAAAATGATCTTTTTAAACACAGTCTTGGTGATGGGGGAAGGGTGTTAATTTAATTCCTGAAAGGAATCCAGAAACACAATTCTAGAAGCTATTTAACCCGATCTTATGCAATATCATTGACTGACTCAAATGATACCAAAAGTTAGCAGTATGTCGCACCTACAGTTGCTTAAAAGCTGGCTGGCACATCTCCAGAATTACTATAAATGAGAAACCTCTATTGAGCATTTATACTCCTACTTAGGTTGTTTACATACTTTTACATCACTGAAAGATTAAAGAAAAACTCTTGCTGATAAACTTAGGAAAAGAGATCAAAAGTTATCTAGATATACTATTTTTTCTTGTTAGAAACTCAACAGAAAGAAATTAGGAGTTCATACGGGCCACGTGTAAAACATAAACATAGGAAGCTCTGCACATGTGATGGCTCCTCTCCTGAATAGCCATGGAGACTGTAGAAGAGACCTTTGGCAGATTAACTCAGCCAAGCACTTCCTTCACAATGTGATGGTTCAGCTTTTTAGTGCTATCCTTGAATGTATAATTAAGGGATTGCTAAGAAGAAAGGAAATATTGCTCTTCTTTGGCAGTGGGGAAAATGGTTTAACATTGTTTCAAATCTGTGGTTTTGTTCCATTCTGACACCAGCTGAAGAAAAAATAGTGTTCTGGAGAAGGTTTGAAAAGGACCATGAGTTGTTAAAATATCGGGAAACCTGCTTCATAGCCTTTATAATTTCTCAAAAGAAAGGTCCAGAAGTAACTGTGTCACAGAATACAAGTACCTACACAGAGAGCTAAACTTCATTTACAGTTTCTCCAGTATGACAAAGGTGTAAGAACTTTCAATGCTTGGAAGACATGTGCGTGCACACCATGCAATAAGAAGCAAAAAAACTCCACAAAAGCAGTCATTCACAGAATGACAGAATTTTGTTAGCAGTCTGAAGATCGGCTAGCCCAACCCTCTGCTCAAGGCAGGATAACTTCAAAGTTTGCTCATCAGATTGCTCAGGGCCCTGTCTAGCTGAGTTTAGAGTACCTTCAAGGATGGAAACTTCACAACCTGCTTCAGTGACATGTTCTATGGTTCAACAACCTGTAATAAGAATTTCTTTTCTCAATAACAAATAGAAACTTTCTTTGATATGTATTTAATTCTTTGATTCTTGTCCTATACCATCCACCTCTGAGAAGAGTCTGCCTTTTTATTTTCTAATAACCACCTACTATGACATTTAAGAGAGCAGGTGTTCCCCCTCAACCTACTTCCCTCAGCCTTCCCTATAATATCACACTTCAGCTCCTTTATCATCTCAGTGGTCCTCCTTTGGACTCCCTTCAGTTTGTAAATCTCTCCTCTGGGTGGGTAGTAGTGGGTGGAAATGGAAACATGGCTCTAGAGGCAGCCTCAAAAACACAGGGTAAAGGAGAATAACTTCATCAACCTGATGGTTATGCCCCTCTCTAGAGAGTTTGTCAGGACAGCAGATGGGTGCCTCCATACGATTCAAAAGAAAGCCACCTCCTACTAACACTAATTGGCTTTTCTTAGGTCTGCTGGTTGACTGACATCATCTACCTGGACTTATGCAAAACATTTGACACTGTCCCACACAAAACCCTTGTCTCTAAATTGTAGAGACATGGATTTGATGGATGAACCACTTGGTGGATGAGGGATTGGCAAAAACCTTGCCTAAGATTTCTGAAGGGTAAAACAAACAGAAATCTAAGGTGAAAGGTCGTTCTACTATAACTGCTGTTACAGGTATAAAAAGACACATTTGAAAACCATCATTGTCAAGTCAGAGGAACTTGGATGATGCAGCGGAGGCTCAGCAGCCAGAGTTCATCCTCCATGTTACACACAAGTAATCCCAATCTGACTAATTGGACACAGGTACCTAGACGCTCATGAATATGAAAGAGTCAATTTACCAAGAAATAAAAATAACTTTCCCCTTCTCAGTCTCACACAAATTTTACTACAACTCAACGGCCTTCTGTCCCTATCCCCACATTCACTCAGAAGACAACAAATACTGAGAAGTAAGAAAGTAAAGTGTGCTGTTGCAGGGACTATTACTGCACACTGAGAAATCATCAATATTCAGAAAAAGCAGAAAATGTTTCACACATATCACCACTTGTAATAGGAATTAGTCCCTGCCAGACATTTGTCACTATAAAAAGGTTACAGAAACTACAGTTTCCATATTCAAACTCCAGAACTACTTGGAACTACTACTGTCAGATTTAGTTACTATGATCATCAAATCTTTGCCTTCCATATCTTTAACATGCGATAATCTGGATTTTGCTAAACGATGGCAGCCGCCTCTGTTTAACTTTCACTGCGCTACTAACACATTGATCCAGAAAAGGTCCAAAACGTTTGTTCCTTCGCTCTCTGCATACAGCACTCACGTTGAGCCACTCATCACCATCCTGCTGGCAAGAGAAAACTCCTCTTTCATGTTTCTGGCTCAAGAAAGTGCCCAATCTAAGCTTCCATTCTCCACGCTTGATTTTAGCACACATCGGTAAGATACTTGCAGTAAAGTGCTTTTGTATCCATTTTCAATCCTCTGCTAAGTAAACTTTTAAAAAGTATTATAAAATCAAACTCATCCCTTCCCCTATAATTCGTGGTTTATATTAACACTTGGTAGGTGTGTGAATAAACCCAACACAAACAGAGTGTGTCACCTTGTGGGGAAAAAGCATAGGGGAAAATACCAATAACGCACATGGTTCTGTAATTTCTCTCTATGGAACAGAAAACAACCTCTCTGTTGACGAAAGGAAGTTGACAGGTTTATGAGTTATCCTTTTTGTAATAAGAGATACTATGCTTTTAAAAGTAAAGCTAAAATAAAAATTTAAGTAGTTCACATTCATAAAAGCCCCCAGAAACACATTCATAGTCTCACGCTAACAGCTCCTGTGTGTAGTCACTTTGCTTGGAACTGCAGCATATCTTAAAATTTTAGCTTTTGGCTGTGCCATTTCAAGGCAGCTCATAAGAAAGACACAGTACGAGGAGCTGCTATGTCCTTTCATTACTTGATGAACCAGTGCATGGCACTGCAGAGAAGTTCAGTAGCTTGCATTTGTCAGGAGCCGAATGTCATTACGTTGGCCACATGACAGCTTTCAGCATGATCTTTAGGCCTCAGGAAAGGGGAAATACTTTGCTATCAAGCGGCATTTCTTCTGCTTCCCAGCAAGCACTAACTATTATGTTTTGTAGCTATTACAGTGTTATTTAATTCCATGTAGTGCAATAACTTGTGCTGCTGGAAAATTTGCTACCAGGAATCTGGCAAAACTGTGCTAGAAGAAGACAACAGCACACACACACCAATGAGAGCAAACAGATTAAAACACACGGAGAAAGTTTTACAAAAATAAGTTGTCAGCTATTTTATGGTGCATACTACAAACACATCAACTGCCTTCAAAATGCTGATAAACCTGTGTTATAATACTTAGACCTAAACCTTAATTTCACTTAAGTTCACCATACATGGACCTAAATGTCTATAAAGACTGCCTTGGGCCTCTGTGTTCCCTTACTAGGCTATAGTTCACTAAATCTGGGAAGTCAGCAAAGTTTTCACATAAACAGTGCAAAACCCAGACATAAAAAAAATATGCTGTTCCCTGAGATATATGGCTGCTTTTAAATGAAAATCCATTAGCTTTTTAAAATAAAAAAAGATTATAAAATGGACAGCCCAGTTTCCACAGCATCCTAACTGGAATCACAGCAATCTTTGTCTTGGCAGATTTTCACAGAAACCACAGTTTTTCCTGAGTTTGCACAGGTCTTGCTCTACACTGTCGTTTGAGAAAAAAGACTCTCATCCATCCATCACTCCTGCAGGGAAGGCAGGCTGCAAAAAAACATAGGGATGCAACTTTGCTATCATCTCTCCCCTCCCAAATTGCCAAAATGTGTAACACTCCATCATGTGCCAGGTTGCTTCCCTGTTACCCCTTCTGCTAGCAAAAGGCAGATCATGCAGCCACCCTTCCTTTAGTAGTGTTTGGGCACTAATAACTAGCATTATCATCACAGCCATCCTCACAGATACAATTCTCAGCAGCTATCTTAAATAGCTATTGTTGCACTTTATACTTACGTACAAAACAGACCATGGTTCGTATTACATCTCTAGTAAAACTTAATGGACTAGCACAAAAGAGCTCGAAAACGAAAAAATGAGCAAAATTGCCCCTGAGGAACGCAGGAAGAGCACAGCTTGCAGTGGCAGTTTTCAACAAAGCCCAGTGCAACTGAAACGGCACACAGAGATTAAAAGTCCCTGTAATTTCTAGTTGAAAGTGACATTAGTGTTGAACTACAACAGTTCGTTTAGGGGTGTTCAATCCAAAGAATATTAGAAAAAAGACATTTGCTTAGCTTGTACAACATATATTTTAACTTGTAGGCACACAAGTTTGGATACAGCAGCATGCCTCTTTTGTGAAGTTCTCTCCGGATACGGAGGAACTCATAAATCCTAGCACTTTCAATAAGAACGAAAAAAAATCTGATTTTAATGAGGAGAAGCAGAAAGTTTCCTTCCTGAATGAGGAGCTTAATCTGAGTTACATCTGTAACACTGTTTACAGGAAAATTTCAGTAACTGTGACGATATCCAGTACTATCCAGTATCTCAGGTTGGGGTCTTTTGGTTGTTCATCTTTTCTTTTTTTAATCTTATTCCTGGTGCAAGTGGTTACAATCAATCCCACCTCTTTTCCTACAAAGGAAAGGAGGGGAAAACATTTGACACAACATAGCAGAAAAGCAATAACCTAGGCCATAACACTCTGCAGCACTGTATGTTAAAGATAATCCCATGCACTAGCGTGTAGTGGCACACCTCATGAGAAGCTTGGCCAGATAGAGCTGTTTGGGAAGCAGGGAAGACGTGCAATCCTAATGCCGTTTGTTTGTAAATGCAATGAAAAGCTATAGAGTTACCACTCAGTAGCAGAGATATGCCAGGCATTATGTTTTGGATAAACCTACACAATATTAGGCTGCCAGGTTCCTGTGAAGGTAATAACCCTTTCCTTGGAAGTGTGACCAAACTGCGATTAATGCTAGAGAAGAATCAGAGCCAAGAGTTGCAGTCATGGCGATATTCCCTCCAGTGTTTCTGGTTATACAGATAAAAATCACTGCTTTCACATCTTGCAAATGAGTTTTCTCATCCCAATGGATGAGATGCCTGCTACAGCATAGAGAAGCCTATCAAAGGAGTGGAAAAGCAGGGTCCCTTGCCTGCTCTCATCTCCTGGTCTCATCCAGTGCAACTGAAGGCAGTTTGTCTGCTAAAAGACCACCACAGCAGTCATTGCTCTCCATGGTTTTCTGTATATGCTTGCAAATGAGATCCACTCCCCTACTTCCAAATATGAATGCTTTCCCTTTCACAGAACTGAGTAAGTTCAGTCCTGACTGTATACCTATACAACACTATGTAGAGAGGATCCAGTTTTCAAACGAAAGGGTTTTTCCTCTGGTAAGTAAGCTGCAAATATTTTCATCAGCATTGTCTTTTCTCCTCTGTTGATACTCTGCGCAGCTGTAGTCAACCTTTGTTTTCTTATAGAGTTTTCAAACTAAACCCATTGTACAGTCTTTCAGTAGCTCACACACCTCCTAAATCCTGATTAAGTCAACCCTCCAATTAAGTCAACAATAAGAAAGTAATAAAATTGTAGGAAGGAAAGAGCATGTCTTTATGAACTAGAGAAATAAGATTTTTAGAATAAATGCAACACATTTTGTTTTGAATGGCCATAAACACATAGAAGACAAAAAAAACCTGCTCTCATTCCCAAAGAATGTAACTGACAAAATGGACAGCTTTTTAAACCTAAATACATGCTAGGCAGCTAAGTGATTACATTTAAAAAACCTCACAGCTGACACAAAACTATCCAGATACCATTTATTTAGAAGGATCAGACTCAGGAAAAGGAAATTGATCAGCATCCTACATAGAGAAAATGCCCAAATTTCTTCAGTTGGTCATTTTAATCAGCAAGTCTTAGGAAAACACAGTTTGTAGAGGAAGTAAATAGACAGACCTAGATACAAGAAAATCTTCTAGGAACCTAACCAGCGGGCACATACACACAGACAGACCTTGAGCTGCTCTTCATCTGAGCATAGCTTCTCTCATATGTGTAGTCAGTAGCACAAGTCACTTGTCCACATGGGAACTCCTTGAGTCCTGAGACTACACGATCAAACTAGAACTGATAAAAGAAAAGCAGGGACAGAGCAGGAGAAGATATTGCTCATAGCAAAGCATGACTCAACCACTGTCAATAAAAAAAGAAAATGTACTGAGGAGCCATTATGACAGATTCACAGAAATAGAATGAAAATGACCAGAAAGAAAAGCCGTTATTCCTGTCGGGAAAAATGCAAGTGAAAGTATTGCCCTAGAACTATAAATGAAGAACCAATGGAGAGCAGGGACCAAATATTTTTCCTTGTAAATGCCACTACTCACAATACAGACAAGTGTTTCCTTGAACCTTTCAGTTTTAGATTTTATAATTTGTGGGAAAATAAGAGAGTAAACTGTTCTTCAATTCTCCTTTGAATGAAGATGTATCTTTTGTGTGGAACTCTGCAACCATGGTTGCCATTTCAAATTTCAGTTTAATTGCATAAATATTAGAGGAAAAACAGCTACGTCTCTTTCAAACAGTCTAGAATTATTTCTCTGTTAATTATCTCAAATCTAGATAAAAAGACAATGTAGTAGGAAAAGGGCTCTGCTCTTTGTCAATAATTCATACAGAAAATAATAATAATATAATATAATAATATA
>NW_009705126.1:0-14670 GCF_000703405.1 Apaloderma vittatum
TGGAGTTGCTACATGCTAGCAGGAGCTCGGTTCCTTCGGTTAGGAAATGCCGCCAGTGGTTGCAGCGGGCTCGCGCTCCTGCCCCGGAAAGAAAGTAAGTGAATTCTGACACAGGAGCCCCGTGACGGAATAGGGCCCAGAGGGACTGTGCTTTCAGAAAGCTTGAGAAACACTGACTTAGGAGGAAAACGAGTATATAAAGGACATAAAACACCAAACCATGCAGATGTTAACTGAAAGGGGTGATGGCACGCATCAAGTTCAACGACCTGACGGTGAGGTTCAGCTTGAAGAAGTAGGAGGTGGTGAGGGAAGACGTACAAGTGAGGGTGTGGCAGAAGGAACGAACCCATGAGTACTGAGCTGAAGCCTTTATCACGTTTTGTTTCCTATTTGGATAGCCTACTTATTGCTATAAAGTTATTGCTATATTCTACCACTGATAAAGGCAAACCAAAAAAGGGAAACGGCCACGCTACGTATGAAAAAGGTAGAATACAGCTTTTGTTTTGATGTTAAAATTCTACTTAGTACCTGAATAAAGAGAAGACTGTCTGTTACCCTAAATGTTATGTGTCATTCCCCTCAAGTCCAGTGACTTAGGATTCTTTAACGAGCTATTATCACAGTACTAGGATTAAAGCACATACTGCAACGACATTAAAATAAATACTCACTTAAATCTTACAACTTTTCTTTTTGTTGCTGTATTTGGTATCTGGATGCATTTGCCCTCATTTCCACCAAATGATTTACTGGCAGGAATGTTTAAGCATAAAGAAAATAGGAGGCTAATATTCAAATATATTTAGGAATTAAACTTTTAAAGTAATAAATATTAGTATCGATAATGAAAAAATAATTCTAATAGTTATATTTCTCCAGCTAAGGAAAATAAAGATGTTTCTTCTGTGCAATCTGAATCAGCCAGCACAGCTATAGATTTCATATATTGAATACTCAAGAGAAAATTGGTTATTATTTTTGGATATTGGATAGTAAATACTGTTTCTGGCATTTATATCACGACGTTTATCTACATTGGGAAGTTTAGGAATACGCAGAGAAAAAAAAATAGGCATCGTCTGCACAGCTTATACTGTGCAACCTCTTTTGTTTGTCAAGTACAGGCTGGGGAATGTCTCTGCCAATCCAAAAAAAAGGGAAACTATGTAGTTTAAAAGATCTTGTACCTATTAATGGTATGTTTAATCGATAGGCGAGTACGTAGAGAAGAGGTTCTGTCATCGGAGTTTTCTTCTACCGAAGATGCCAGAACACAGACTGATCAAGAGGTCGGACTTGCCAAGCAGCCGTCTGCCTTGCAACGCCCTTCCAGCCCAACTGGGAAACCGGACAACAGGTTTCCCTATTTATTACCTTTCAGCAAACATCGGGAAGCCACATACCGGGCAAAAAACCTCCTCCACTGCAAAATTGATGCTTTTTGCAAGCAGACAGACATAATTGCTGGAGAAACTCACTCTCTTGCCAATTTAACCGAGTCCTGCAACCTTGCTCACTTGGTCTGTAGTTGCTTTTTTACTTTTCTACTCGCGTTTTTCAACACGTGACTTGGTAATCCCTCGGGGTGGCTGGGTTCCGTGCGCTACGTCTGAAACTGCCGTCAGCCTCAGCGCTTCTCTCCCGGCGGGTTTTTTGGCTTTCCCCGGGAAGCGTGTGCAGCAGTGCCAGACAACGGGCGGAAGGGTTGCTCCTGTCTCCTGCAGATCTGGGTTTCTTTCTACGAGAGACTTCGCTGCCGAAACCTACTCCTCACCTTTTTCATCCTTACTGCGCTATCAGAAACTGACTGGTTCTCGTCGACGGTCTATTTTAAATAGAGAAAACCCATTTTCTATGGCAAAACGCTGAAAGTCAGCTGGAAAAATAGTCCTATCGGTATAAAAACGTCCAGAGGAGATTGAAATAAATGGGTCAGCGTTTCTTTATTTTCGAAAACGGAATTGCAGAAAAGCTTTGCGCTGCTTGGCGTACTTTTGTTTCGAGTAAAATAAAAGACCAAAGAGCAGCTATACTGCAAAACTAAGAGAACGAGGCACGCGTACAGCATTCAGATAAAAAAAAAATAAATTTAAAAAATCCAGTTTTCTTGTGCCTGGGGGGGTGGGGGGGGAGAAGGCGGGAGGGAAGAAATATTAGCATATTTTGTAAAAAGGAATTTGTTCCACCAGTAGTACTGGCCACCCTGTTGAAGAGTTTTAGAAGATCCCTGAGCACATTAGTTTCTGACTCTTAACCCCGGCTCCAAAATGATAGGGCTCATGTTGTTGCTAACGAGATGGATTGTCATTCACAGTTAAGTCAATCATAAGGTGCTTATCTATTTACCCTTTTTTTTTTTTCACCAATCAGCACAAAGAACTGTCAGAAAATAATTTTTTTCTTTTAAAAAAAACAATAAAAAGGGCATAAAAATTTAAACAATCAATGTTTTGTGACAGTGGTTTAGGATTATTATCTGGCTGCCCCTCAACAACAGACAAGTGATTCAATCGACATTCCTTAGCAAAAAAAAAAAGAAAAAAAAGAAAAAAAAAAGAAAAATCCTGTACAAATATGTATTTTTCCCTGAGGGATCAAGGTTACACCCGCAAGTGCTCTATGTACATATTGCACTGTAGAGGAATGAAGAACATGTGCAAAAAAAGCAACAATGATTGAAGCTTACTAATCAAACCTTTTAATCGTGACTGCTATGTCATCTTGCATTTTGGAATGTCGGAACACAGCTATTCCTTTAGTCTAAAATGTAAAAAAAAAAAACCCAAAACCAAAAAAAAAAGAGAGAAAGAAAAAGAAAAACACACCTCTACTATGGCACATTCAATGAAATAAAAAGTTTTCCAAAGACAAATAGACAAATTCCATCAAGAAAATAATACAAAGTTCGTTCGTTTGTGGTTTTTTTTTTTAGTTTTTTAGAAAAATTACATTACTTTCTTTCATTGTTTCACATTACAAAATCTTTTTTTTTTTTTAATGTTTACACAAATCACATTTTATTGCAGGAATATTTCAAGTGCCATCAAACATTTATAGAAGGGTTAAAAAAATAGAAGTCTCTCTAAAGTGGTCCAGACAAGGCTTTGTATAGAATAAATCTTTTTTTTTTTTTTCCACCTTCTATTTTTGACTTAAGTATTTTGAATACATTTTCTTTATTCCATTGACACTTAACAGCCTAGAAGCAGCCACTCACACATACCCACGCGTAGATTCATGTGCGCGCACAAACGTCCTCTCTCACACACACACACACACACACACACGGAGATCTTGGTATCCCTACTAAGATCGAGAAGCTTTAATAAAGAACAACCAAACTTAAAACCAGTCTCCCTTTCCACCTAATCCCATCGTTTTTGAAACGTCAAACAACACCCGAGATGCTGAAGTCTATTCGGGCGGTTCCGATGCCAGGATGGTAGAGCGTGTCTTTCCCAAAAAGTCAGAAAAACATCCCCGTGGATACGTGTAACGCCCCGTCAAAAAAAAATCTCTTGGCCGACTTTAAGGGACGCGCTGTTCAAAGCCAACAAATTCTTCCTTCAGCTACCCCCGTGGTTTTGTTTGCAGCGAACTGGGCCGATTCCGAAAACGCTCGTGTGAATATTCACTGATCCCCAAATGTAGTTTTTAACTGAATATTCAGTTGATCACCCCGTGCCGGCCCGTAGTCCCCGAGTTTCTACAGAGCGCATCTCCTCTGCCCCTGGCGTTCTCGCCTGCCGCTCTGCCCCTTTCCTACGTCGCCTGTCAGAAAAGCCTCCTTGGCAAGAGAAGCCTTACCAGGACGCCTGCCACGCCACAGCCCTTTTTTCCCCTCTCTACGAAAGAGCAAAACAAAAATAACATTCTCTTGCCAAGTGGCTGTTAACCGCGCTCGGGAAAGCACAAGGCAGCGGGGATACGTCTGCACGGCCCGATGGAACAAGGGGCCGGTACCCAGGAGCTCCCATGGACAAAAATGACAGCGCTTCCCGGCCTGGCCCTATCTGGACCGTTTTTCCGGTTACGTATTTCACTAGTAAATGCTCCAAAGTCTGTGTTGTCAATGACTTCTGGGTGTAAATACGCTGACCTAGATACCAAACCAAGCCACCGGCACCTGGATGCCTGGCGTCAAGCACTAACATCCACCAGGAGAAGGTAAGAAAAGGATGCGACCGGGAATTAATCCCAAAAATCTTTTGCCTGGTAGCCTACTTAATGTCAGAAGTAGGAGTTGTATCTTGCTCTCTAGGAAAGTACGGGTCTTACTTCATTATTCATTAGTCGACACTGAAATTAAGTTTAGTTGATCTTTACAGGACTAGCACCTAAGGCTGGTCACATTCAGAAAACATTTGTTAGTTCAATGGGTTGCTTTTAAAACTAGGACCACACATTAGACTGAAAGTACCAAATCATGCCAGTTACTCCGGTAAAGTAAACAATGGTTCTAGGAGAAGTGTTTCAGTGAGACTCGGTGAGAGAGCACGTGCCGGGCTGCGAGCCGCCTCTTCTAAACTTTTTAATAGGTGTCGTGTCTCAATTTGAGCCCAAACGAAATGTTCCCATCATAGAAGAAACTTTTTTTTTTGCTTACAATAATGCACTTCTTTCTGAAACAGGCTCCAGTGTGCTTCTGTTCACTCCTATCGCTTCTCAACGAATACAATACACGTAAGAGATTGGCTGCCCTTGGAAATTAAAGCGGTGGAGCACATTCTCATTCCTTTTTCTTTTTTAAAGTTCCCGTACTTCATCAGCAACTTGATTTGCGTAGGCCTACAAGGCACCCAGTTAGACATCTCATCCAAACCATCACTCTGTGATGTCGTTGATTGTGAATCGGCTGCCTTCCCAACTAGGTTTACTTGCCAAATTTGCCCAGAGACAATATTCTTCACGAAGGGAAGGGTAATCAATCACGATAAAGACTGCAAAAATTCGCCTTATGGGTCGGTTGTGCAACGTGGGAGTCTCAATTTCAGAGTGACGGAATGCGGATTTACGATATTCATGATTTCCAGGCGTAATACAGAGTACAGGACACGGCTCTCTAGCAAGGGTGTGCCTTTGCTTTGTTAGCCTGTCCTCACCCGATAAACTTTTAAAGTGCGTCTTTTTAAACGAGGAGAGCAAGGGACTTTCTGTTGGGTTACCTGAAATTGCACGGCTGGATGCTGGAAGAACACGGGTCAGTTGTCTCATCTCCCTGAAGTCTAAGACAGACCTACGGATAGGCTAGAGTTTGGAGTCTGAAAGCATTGTTTACAATACGGAGTACGAAAGTAGGTATTATTATGTATAAAAATCGCTTTTCCACATACGTGTCGTGCGCACATACTTTTCCTGTAGATGCAGACTTGAGTAAACACCTTCAAACCTGGATTTACGGCGGGCAGAAACACGCTTGGTTGTGAGCAGCTTCACTTTCAAGAACGCCGTGTTACTCATTTGTCACTGACCTGTAATCGCTTCGTTCAACTTTCACCACGGAAACTCGGCACCTTTGAAAATGAGGCTTTCGACTTGTGCACCTCGGGCACGGAATTTTAAACATCCGGGTTTGAAAGATTTGAAAATAAAAGTACCTTTGAATTTAACAGCAGAAAAGCCCGTTTCAATTTAGAAAACTGTCATTATTTTTAAGTCTTTTTTTAAAAAAAAAATTTGTAATCATTTCAGGATATGACCAGCCTCTCTTTAAAAGTAACATGGAAAACAGCAGCATAAATACCTCCCAATGTACCAGTACCTGCCAAACCTTTTTCAGTTAAACTTGAATTTCTGGTGCACATGCAACACAACAATGAACACGCTAGCATTTAATTTAAAGAAAAAGGTGCAAAATGAAAGTGCCTTATCAATTCAACAAGAAAAGCTATACCAGTAACTACATTTTATATTAATTAAAACAATATATAAACAATATCTCTTTTGCTATATATAGTCTTCATGCCCATTTACCCTGTAATATATTATAATGCTATTGTTGCTATTGCTATGGACCCTTTTCATGCCGTTCTGTCTACTGGCAAACAGTGGTAGGTGAAAAAAATCGTCCTTCATGAAACAATGAGCAAGTTGTGCAAACTGATGCTGAACTCTCTGCAATGCACACCAGTCGCCGATTATTAGGTGGACTCTCTGTTCTGATCAACAAATTGATTGTTCTGTCAAAAGTCTGGGCAGTGAACTACAAGAGAAAAAAACGACCTTCTGACATTAGTACCCTCAGTCTGTGTAAACAGAGGTCAAGGATTGAGGAGTTGAGACAGAAAAAGGGTCCATATTTGTAGGCATAATGGAAATCATATGCATGAGAAAAACAAGTTCAACTTTGTGTCATTGTTTCCCATCCTTCGCCTGACCCCGACCGCCAAGAGATGTGCAGTGTGTTGGCTCCCTAGGTCTGTGCAGGGCCATATAAAGTGTCTTGGTTTGCCTTTTTTTTTTTTCTTACTTTGTTTTTTTTTTTTTCCTCCTTTCTTTCGTTTTTAACGTTTGTACTTCGGACATTCTAGAAGTGTTTAGGTGATACGTTTACCCATCAATTTGCATCGCTGGCTCAAATTCTGAAGTGAACAACTCCTTGTAAAGTGGAGGAAAATGAAGTCGTACAATGTCTGGGTATATTGCTTTAAATGCCATAAGCTTTTCTGTATGTCGTCCACACAGTGCTCTTAAAGTAGACACTTTGCATATTAACTGCAAAAAAACGAACAGAAGTCACAGGGTCATACATGGAACCAGGCCTCCCAGTCTTGCTCTTAGGATTAAAGCTCTCTTAAACACTTTACCTTAGCAATGACATTTCAGAAGTGTTGTCGTGAATGTTTCTTATGTTAGATTTAAAAAAAAATAATGAAAAAAGACACTACAAAGCTATTTAAGTAATAGATAAATGCTATTTGTGAAATCATCCTTTCTTAACATTCCTAGGAAGATGCATCCGTAGGTGCCTGCCAAGCACTGCACCTATGCAGAATTATTGCACGGCTGGATCTTCAGCCACGCAGCTTAGTCAGTCCTGGCTACTTTTAAACCCACTGTGAATATAGCGGAGGGAACTGGAAGTGCAATAGATAGGGCATTTCTAATTTATGCCAAATAAGGCGAAAAGGAACAGACCAGAAAAAAACCATGCACTTCAAAATTATCACTAGGGTACTCCCTGAACTTACTGAGTAAATTATTGGTATCAAAGCACAGGGAAGAGACTTTCTTCCAGCAAAGGTATTCTGGGAAGAGAATCACATGAGCTAGGATTTGAAATGAGAGCGATCTGAAAAGCCGGGGCTGGGCGATCCTGCTTCGAAGCTCTGTGGTGTGACTTGGCTTTCCAGCTGTGCAGCATTCTGGAAGGAACTCCCTCTGTAAGGAAGTCCCTATCCCTTCCCTGTACTCCAGATTTGTGTTTTCTGACGTCACACACCACTTGTCCATTTTTGAAAAAAAAATGTGAAGATATGTTAACATAATAATGTAGTATTTTTTTTTTTTCTCTAGGTATCGTATTTGGAAGAACTCCTTAGAAAAAAGGCTGCGTGTGGCACTTCTCGTGGAAGACTGAAAAACGAGGTTAGTGTGGGTATTGCATGTTGTAACAACTTCCTTGTCATGCAGGCAGGGATTTCACAAGGATTAAGTCATGCCTGTTGTGGAACTGAAATAGAATTCTGTGTGACAGGCCAGCTGGGTAGGAGAAATTGGATAAAAAACCTACATTGCTCTTCATAAGATTCAACATTATACTTCTTTTCAGACCATTATCAACATTGTTCCCTAGTACCTCATCATTTTACCTCTTCTAGTTCTTAGTAAATAGTTTCAGCTCAGCACCTCGACTTCGAACAAAGAATTCTGAGGTTATAAATAACAAATGAGCTGCATAAAAGCTTTTACAAAATAATTAGGACACCGTTCATGAGAAAGCGCGCTTTGACAGTGCCGCAGCACGGCACGGTTCGATTCTTACCTTTGTTAGAATTCCGTCTTCTCGGTGGTTCTTCTGTAGGACATGCTGAAGCGCTAGCTGGATCTTCTGCTGGAGTTTTTCAATTTTTACTTTCTCCTGAAGCCACGAACGATCTAAACAGAAACGGAGTTAACGCTTCTAGTACTGTACGCATCGATCTCTGCACTAGGAAGCACTAAGTCTGTTACAGATTCATCTTGTTCGCTGCCTTCCTTCCACTTATTAGACACTCTCGTAGAGAAAATTAATAGGCTTTGGTGCGTATTTATCACGCGCGTTTAAAATTACTTTTATAAAGCCCTTAATTAGGAGAATGCAGAGTATCCGAGTAAGATTTATTAATCATTTGCTAACAAGGTCTGTCGAATGCAGGATATTTACAAAACGAAGCTCGCGGCTTTTTAGTGGGAAAGCGAATAGATCGCGTAACCAACAGGTAGTTGGAGCAGATCTTCCTAAGATCTACAGTGACATACAGCAAAGTCTGAAGCAAATATTTGGCTATCAAAAAAAAAAAAAAGAAAGAAAAAAGAGCAGCTCCTAAACTTAGCATTTTCCTAGCAGAAAAATACTATTAGATTAGGATTTCCAACTTCACCGATTTATTCCTGAATTCATACTTTTGCTGTGTTTACTATAATAAAAATTGTGGTCAAAAAAGAGGATGACATTTCACATTGTCCGACAGCCTTAACGTTACCATTAAAACGACTTCAAAATATAAACGGCCTGTACCAAATAAACCCAGAGTAACCCTTTTTCTCTTACCTGCCGACATTAAAACAAACGCGGAAAACAAAGCTATCTCATCTTCTGTCAGGTGCATAGAACATAAACTTTTTCCAAATTCAAACACAAAACTAATGAAGTCTTCACAACCTGCCAAAAAGAAGGGACAGCTCATGGCACGTTGTTTAGAAGTAGTTCGGAGCTACAGAGTTGTCGCTTGATTCTGATGAAGATGGAAAATGGATGTAAACCACTTTTACACGCTCCACCTTTTCCGCATTTAGTTCCTTTTGCCGTAAACAGGGCTAAAACTCAAGCCATCTGTGTGGCCAAAAATTGGCTTAGCTTTGTTTCTGTTCGAAACGGAACTTTCTCATGTCCCTGCGGACTGGAGGTTCGAAACGTGCACTTGGGAAGTGCTGATTTTCAGACTCCTGAGCACAGGGAAGAGGCGGGGAAGGGAGGCGTAGAAGGAGCAGAGGGAGAGGCCGAGGTCTGAAAGCTTTTCCTGCAGCAAAGGAACTCTGCCTCCTCCTTTCATCCCTTCTCTGGCTCGCACAGGTGCGAGGTGGGTTACGGCTGCTGCTACGCACGCGGTTACACCGACTGCCGAAGCGGAGCCCTGACCGAAGGAAGAGCGCTCTCGTCTGCAGGTCTCAGCCCCAGCCCAGCCCCAGTTTCTGGGTGTCCTCGGCAACACGTGGAAGTTCTGCTTCACTGGAACCCACAAGGGTATTGTCTGAAGTGTTTACACTCAGACCTCCTTCCTTGAGGTGTTTTAAAAAGCCAGAGAATGCTTCAGTCATTGCCCGGCATTCTCAGCTGCCGCCCTCCAAAAGAGCTTACATCCCGAATCTATGCCCAGTGAAATGAATCCTTTTCAAATTAGCAAAAATACACAGAAAAAAATCTCAAAATTATAAACTGTGGTTTAATAAAAAAGTTAATTTATGGTATTTTACCTGCAAGTAACCGGACTTTGCATATTACAAAACACTATTAACGTTTGCACAGCAGTAATGTCAGTATATCCAAAATCAGCTTTAAAATCTGCTGCCTTTTCCAACAGGATATATAAAATGTTACATTAGAGATGAAATCTGGGCTTCTGGTCTCAATACCTGTGCCCAAACTGCTCTACCCTGATGCAAATGTTGAATTTCAACCCCACCAGGCCTTTTAGTGCATAGAGGTAAGCTGTTTTACCTCCCCAGATCAGCTCGGCCTCAAACAGAGCCGGCATGTCTGCTTACAAAATCAACAGTTAGAGCTCTGGAAATCTTTTACTGGAATACCATAGCCTGGATTTTTCAAAGCAGCCGTGCTCTTGCTTTTCCACCTTATTATTTTTATTCTGTTTCTTTAAGACACAACACTTGACATTTCCTTACCTAAGGACTTGAAAACCTCTGGGCTAGCATACTTGCCATCAAAGTAGACTGTGTTGTTCTGGGAGTCAAAGGCACGGCACATTCTGATGAACACAACCTCTAAAGACCCTAAAACAGAAAAAGCGCGCGTTTGATTCTTCAAGGAGAGACTTCAGTGACAAAGAGCGAGCAAGGCTCACAAAAATTTCCTGTGCTCTGCATTCAGTATCAGTCCAGCAGGGCGGTAGTTTTCTGGGGTGTAACAGCATAGTTGGATTTGCTCGTTGAATTAAAGAATTCTTAGAGACCCCTTCAGAAGTTTTTGCAAAAGCAACTTCATTAAGGCTAATAAACTCTAAAAAATTTGATTAATGAAGTCTCTGAAGTCAAAGCAGCTCACTCGGCTGCGTGTTCACAGAGTTTTGACAACTTTGTCCCACAGTTGTTAAACTGCATTTCTCCTCCGACGTCTTGCGCTGGATTTTTACACTGAAATATGTTCCTCCTTAGCTCTAAGCCAAAATAAAAAGGTTGCCTCCAACTCTTCCATTTTGACACACCCAAAGCTCCCTAGGTTCACAACGAAAATTTCATACGTGGATTTGAACTTGCTCTGTCTCAAGTGACCAAGACGGTGTATTGCTTCAAACAAAAACACGGGCAATTTGTAAGGTTCTGCCCTTGGATTATTTTAACTGGGCATTGTACAAGACACGTATAGACGCGTATACAAGCCCTGTGCACAGGTAACACCTTCCTCAGGCAAAACTAATAGAAGCAGACCTTAAAACTGACCCACGTACCTGCTTTCAAAAGCACAATTTGATCGTTTTGACACAGTTCCATAAAGCCATCGATGCGTTTGGCAAATTCCACTACGTACTGTATAGCTTCTGTTATTTTGACGGCGCACAACTGCCACATTACCTCCCGCTGCTGTCGGAGAGAGAAGGAAAAGTGAAAAATCACCGGCCAAGGTCTGGAAAGTCGTTTTTCGTAAAGTAAAACTGAGTTGGAAAAAACCAGAAGAACTCAGACTGAATTCCCTCCAGCACTCCTGGCTACAGTTTGCTTATAAGAGAAGTAGAATCAACCTCGAAGTCAAAGCCTTACGTGGATAGATAACAACACAAACACGCAAGATTTCTTCAGTGATGCCAGAGGAGATCCAGGTTGGAGTATTTTTATTTCCTAAGCCAAAAATGTTGAGGTAACTTGAAGTAAATTCTGATAACTTCAGTGGAAATTTCATCTGCTGCATCAAAAAAAAATGCCACTTTACACTAGCAGTGCGTAAGCCCTTCTCTTCTGTCAACTTTGGTTTTTTGTACTGAATGTAAATGAACTAACCAGCTCGTATAAACATTGATGGAGATGACCTTGTTAACAACCTAAAGGCATGCAAGTAGTGATATTTTCATATGTTGATAAGAATTCGGAATGAAATCACTTAACAAGTAGAGAAAAATAGATCCTTCGAGGTTATATATTTTTTGTGCAAATCAAGTTTTCCCAAAGTGGCTATTTGGTAAGCGGTTGGTGGCACGTTGGAAATACGAGCATGGATGAAACCTGACGATACCCACTGGTGGGACGGCAGCAGCGCGTGGTAACGCCGGAGCGCTGCGTGACACCGCTGGGATGGATCAGGATTACAACCGGGAGCTGCAGGTGCTCCAAACAAAACACGCCAAATGAAATTACCAAACTCGGTGGCTTCAGCTTTCTGTTGTTGTTGATGCAGGAGATTATGAATTAAGAAATGAAAATAACGCGCCGTTTAGGATTGAAAAAAGTTCTCTGCTCTTCTCTTATCCTTGTTTCGCAACCCCAGGCAGACAGATTGCAGGGGTAGGGCTTTGCCTTTTGTTGTAAAATGCAAAGGGTATCCTACCCATCTTACCGCTCTGTTGATCCCAGCGTGTTATTTTTTGAAAACACACAAAAGATACACATTCCTGACGGTAAACAGAAAGCAGTGAAAAAGTGAATTTTGCAGTGGAAATAACATGCTTTAAAAAAAAAAAAAGAAAAAGGCATGCCACAGTTTGGCATTCTTTTGTACCTTGTTCTGATAGTTCTCAATTTCTTCCTGCAGAAAAGTCTGCCATGTTATCTGCTGCAGCTCCTCTCTCAAGTACTGGCAAGTTTCCATGTGTGACTTGGAAATATTCTGCGCAAGATGTTCTAAAAGAAAGACCACAAAGTGCCACGCGTCAAAAATGCAAAGCTGTGCCTTCAGACACCAGCAAGCCAACATTTCCCAGTTGCAATGGGGTGGGATGGGAGGGCATGGGGAGAAGGTTAAATGTTAGAGAAAGATGATTTAATTTCTGATCTTCTTGGATTTACGAAAATAAACACATTTAATGCAAACCACTAATAGACTCGGGGAAAACGAAGCAGAAGCGTGGCCCAGCTCCTCGCGGGCTTGGCACACCCATTAGAGGGCACTCGGCGCTCACGCACGCGCCTCTCTCCATCCAGCAAAACCCTTCAGGCAGAGTCCTTCCACCCAGGGGGCCAGATGTTTAGGCAAGCTTGAGTTTATTTTTGAATAAATAAACCTGTGCTGGGGACAGGCTTCTTTCTCACCCGGCGGTGGGCGCGAAAGAAAGCTTTGCAAGGTCAAAGAGCTCCCGAAATAAAGGTGAAACCTGGGAGCGTTCAAGCCACTTCAAGCAAATTCAGGAAAGGGACCTTGGTGCCTTTAGAAAGGTAAAGTCAGCTTTGAAACCTGGGCTGAGGGTTACGCTTAAGTAGAGCCACAGAAAAAAAATCCAAATGACTGGACCTCTCAGGCCAGGGTACAAGAATCTGTGTGGGGACACCAAGTACAGGACACTGTCTGTCACGTACAGGGAATACAACAGCACTGCCGGCCAGGCAGCAGATCTTCAAAACCTAAACGCCGATGTGTTTTATCCAACAGAAGTTTTCTTATAAAGAAATACAGACAGCTACCACCTGCCCAGTGTTCTGTCAAGCTAGCACACGAGGCTGCCTATGAGGGAAAAGTTTATTTTCTACTCTCGTTATCATTAAAAAATACTAGGAAACTACACTTACTAGAGAATCCAGATAATTAATCTAACACATTAAAGACTCAAAGCTTTTTTCTCTTCATCTTTAGAGTAGTTGCTTAGTTAACTGCACATGTTTTTAAATTTCCATATGACATTTAAATTCAAAATATGCTGATTCCTACACCTGGTTAAAAGACTCATTTATTTATTAAGAAATACCTGATCCCATAAACCTTTAGGAACATTTTCAAAAGCATGCTGAGCCTTTAGACATCTGAACTCCACTTCTCCTTTGTCTTTGCCGTTTCTCCTGTGGCTGACCAAACCCAACTCTTTCCAAACTGAGCTGCTGGACCCATCAGTCTGTTTAGCATCACACTGAATGCATTAATAGTTTGAGGTAAGGTTTGATCTGAAAAGGCTGTCTGAGGTTATCTGTACCGCCTGAACAATCAATCACGTACAACGTAAGCTAATCTAGCCTTCGGTTGTCATCACAGCTTTCGTGTATTTCAGAACAATTCTTTCATTTTTGTTCAAGCGTGAACTTAAAACTTCTGCTCTCACAGCAGCAGCCGACAGCATTAACCCCGGGCCGCTGCGAGACACAGAAGGTGACACGTTACCACGTTATTCGCAAACCTTGGCCTCGGTTCTGTTTCACCACACGCCTAAAGACTTCCACTGAACGGCCCCCGCCTTTCTAAACTGAAACCTAAGGCTGGAAGATAAACACTCTACAGACATGGGTTGGTAATGTCAACGCTGGGCACCCAAATCACGCTCTGTAGGCTTCAAAGGCAAGCACTGGGGAAATAAAGGTAAGCAACACCACAAACTTGCTGTTGGCCAGCCTTCCAAACTCAGTAGCTGGTCTAGCAAGAAAAAAAAAGCCCTTTTTTTTATATTTAGATCTTTTAATAACCGCCACGAGAATATTAACAGCCATTTGATTGAGATAAAGCTGCTACCACAGCCTTTATCATAATTTTTTTCTTCTCATCTTTACTCGTCTGTAACTGAAGTCATTTAAACTCAAGCAAGGCACAATAGTTTGGCTGTCACACCGAATTCTAACGCAGAAAACTCCTTTCTGCACCACAAGGATGTAAAAAGTCAGCCTTCTTGTCCCGTCTTCTCTGCGGAATTTCTCAAAAAGCCGTGAACTAAAATCGAGCACAGTTTCACATACGCTTGCCTCTAAAAATGTTAGCCAAAAGAGAAAAATTTCCCTTGGAATACCTGGTTTTTTCAAACTATTTTTAGGTTTTTCATAATGGAATAATTATCAAAAATGCTGCAAAATCAGTTTTTGAATGCCTGACTGCTTATATAAGTAATAGAATCTTAAGGCCACTTCTCTAATGCCCTGTTCCAGTTTGCTTATAACCAGTTCAGGCAGCCCGCTCTAGCTCAAGCCTCAGATGTTGACAAGTCAAAGTTGTGGAACTCAGCCCTCGTGGAATCATTCAGGGAAGAGTTTAAAGTAAAACGTGCTCATTAATGTGGTCTTTATATGGCTTGTAGGGGAAAAAGCAAAAATTGGCAACACTCA
>NW_009705126.1:14701-23235 GCF_000703405.1 Apaloderma vittatum
ACTTGGCAACATTCAAAAATTTTCTTAAGTATCTGGGGTCAGATTCTCCTCAACCACTTACCAGTGGTTGAGGAGAAATTATCAAAACTTACAGATTCAAAAATTTTCTGAAGTATCTAGGGCCAGATACTTAAGATTAAATTAGACTGGTGCTTTGGCTTTGTATTTCCCAGGTAAAGAGCAGAAGAAAATCAGCCTTGTCACTTTTTCTTCGAAAGCCAGAGTATTAAGGCAACGGAAAAAGAAGGTAAAATGTGCAAAAATAATCTGCAAATAAAAAAAGAAAAATATATACTCTGTTTGCTCAGCACTAAAAATTAAGCTTGTTAATCAGTATTCAGAGGGTTCTGGGACAAGGACAAAACCAAAAGCAACACTACCAGAGCTGACCAGCCGCAACCCCCTGGGATTTTTAGCGCGGTTCTGTAAGGCACGTCTTGCACTTCACAGCAGAACGCCCCGGCACGCTCATGGCTGTTGTGAAGCGGCGTTCTCGCCGTCACCTGGCCAAACGTGTCACTTTAATCCAAAGGGTACTATTAAGACAATGACAATGGAAGCTTTTCTCTCTCATTACCTAATTCTGCCATGGACACAGTTGGAGAGGTCTCCCCATTTGTAAAAGAACAATAAGGGAAGAAGCCCGATGCTGGTGTGTAGTCACATATTGGTTCTGGTTTGATTCCATTAATATCAAGACCCGACTGATCTGGAGAAGGCTGTATGTCTAAGTAGAAGCTGCTAACTGCAGAGTCTGCTTTGCTACCTTCAGGGGTATGCCCATCAATGTAATTACTGAGGTCGTCATGTAGCTCTGTTAACCCATTGGTGGTGATATTGTACGTTGGCGTTAGTGGTTCTGCCTCTCCGGGTTGCTGCTGGTGGTCTCGCTGCTGCTGCTGCATTCGATGTTTCTGCACCTCCGCGTACAGGCTGTCCCGCTGCTTTTTTGACATTCGACCAAACTTTACAGCTGAAATACAGACACACAACAGATTACATGGCTGCAAACCCAGAGCTGCCTCGGGTCTTTAAACGCTACGGGGTAAAAAGGCAAATCAGCAGGACGAGCAGACCTGAGAATCACTTCTGTCAGTTACAGGCAGCTACCCCTTAAAACACCCTTTCTACCTGCTACTTAAACAGACCGTTAGGAGTCACTGTTTTAGCTTAATTCAGTAACTTGCCACTTCTATAGCAGAGAGATTTCCTACCATACGTCCACCGAAGCTGGCAGCATTCAAACCCCACCGAGAAGAGCATGTGTGCGTTTCTCTCTCCACAAAACGATGGGTATGCCAGAAGCAACTGGTTTGCAACAGGGAATTCCTAAGAACACAGCATGTTATAGCTGGGACCTGCATCAGCTGTGAAAACCTCGCCGCTTCGGAAGGTGCCTACACCTGGTACTCTTCTAGAGGAGAGCAAACGTGTGGGCAGGACTAGTTGTTACATCATCAGCCACTTCAGGTTTTTCGTTTCATGCACAACTAAAGAATTGAGACAAGGCGACTCGAGAAGGAAACGAAAACAATCTCCTTAATGGGGCCTCGTGTACCCAGAGCAATGCATATGTATTTGTAGGACACGTAGTGTTGCCGTCACCACGGCAGGAGAAAAGACTGAGTCAGATCTTCAAAGTGGGTAAGCGATGGCAGCTTCGTTACTTCTCCGGGGGAGGTGTGCAAGGATCAGCTGCAAATCCAGTTCTAATTGAGTTACATAAGCTCCCACTTTGCAGAGGTGGGTTTTTGTCATTGCACTAGGTGCAATTTTGAGCTTGATATTAACACCACTGCAACACATTTTCTTCAGAACTCTATATGTGAAGGAAACACTGTGCTGTTTTCCCTTTGCGTTTCTTTTCATCATTCATCATACACACATTTAAACTTCTCGATATATTGTGAAACAGTTCAGATCTGTAGCAATGGGGCGAGCAGAGCGCTACCTGCAACTACAGGTCGTCACTTAAACTAGAATGAACACAAAGAAATTATTAATGTTCCACTAATAACTGCACCTTCCAGACAAAGCTCTTTACTGGGAACTGCAGCAGAAGAGCAGGAAAAAAATAAATAAATTCAAGAATGCCCTGATTGATACGCATTTCTGTGAATATACAGCAACATGCTAAAAAAAAACCCCACCCGATGATCTGAAGTGTAAGCCTGATGCACGATTAACTTTTAAATAATCATAAAACGTTAGGGGTTGGAAGGGACCTCGACGGATGATCTGAACACGCAGGACAGGGAACGCCGCTTTGCGTTTCGCGAGGCGCTGGCGGAGCCTACCATCTCGAGACATCCCCACAGCAAGGCATTTCTGTAACCGACAGTGTTGGCAGCGGTTTCGACTAGTTCGGTCGATCAAACAGTTCTTCTGCCGAGGACAGGAGTAGGTAGCGTTGCTCTGCTGACTCCTTCTGAAAAAGCCCTGCAACAGAATTGCAAAACCCAAGTCAGGAAGCTGTTAAGTGGCGGAGCAAATAAAGCCGCTGGAAGGGGGCATACCTAACAGAAAATGAAGTTCAAGGGCACTAGAGTCAAAGAAGTTAAGGGTTTTGTGGTGCTTTTTTTTTTCTCTCTCCTAGAAACAAACAAAAACCAGTAACTAGTAGGAAACAGTTCATAAAACCTCCCCCTGTTATGACACATAAAGGAATTACACGTTTTTTCAGTGACTTTACAGATCCTGTATTACATATGGTACATCAATTCTTTCCAAAGAAGATAAAACTAATTATAGACCTAGATTTCCTATCGCTCCTGGGACAGCACAGACCTCCAAATGAAAAACTCAACAGCTGCCACCATGTTCTGCTCTTCGGAGGTGGCAACGGCAGGTTCTGAGGTTCAGCCGCGCTAAGGTAGGTGTGCGTTTAAAAATATGGAGCAGTTCCTTCCACATTTTTAAAAAATGTTTTTTCTTGATTAGTTTGATGCTGACAACTGAGGTTTTATTCGGTTTATTCCACTTTTGTTTTTCTTTTTTTTTTTTTCCCCCTCTATTCCACAGGATGTAGATTTTTTTAAGGAGGGGAGAAGCCAAAACAGACTTGATGTATCACCTCTTGCCTGAGTCAACTGCGAAGGGTACAGACCCATCTCCAAAGAACGTGAGCCCTGGCAGGTCACGCAGTAGTTCCAGCTTTGCTCTCTCCACCAGAACGGTGCGTGTTAGTAACCAACCACTACGCCGGCTCTTGGCTTTGAAGTGCGTTCCATCTTTTTTTTTTGCCCCAGACTGCCCCAAACAGAAGCTGGTGCGTGTGTAATACCGACTTCACAAGGATTCTGCGAAGACGTAGTCATTCCAAAGCGGCATTAGAGATCAGCAGGTGCATTATTTCAGCTTTATGTTGCCACATAATGGATTAATTAACAGTGCTGCAAAGAAAATACTTCCTCAGAAAGGCTGGGAACCTTTAATTAAAAGCTGGATTTTCCCCAATTTTTCGATTTCTTTGAAGGCCACATTCTAGAGCGCTTCGGCACGTGCACACGCGGTCTGGACACTCGGTGAAATGACAGGAGGGGTTTCTGCGCAGCAGGTGAGAGTCCAGTCTGGGTCGATTATGACCCTTTTATTAAAGCTTTAATGGAGAAACATGGAACATAAAAAAAAATAAAAATGAGGAAACTGTAATCCCGCTGTCCCATACACTGTTCTGTTGCCCTTTTATTCTGATCTTCGTTTCTCTATGATTGAGCTTCCAGCTGATTTTTGATGTTTGTCAGCAGCGAGACGCTCATCATCGAGACTGGAAGTACTGCAAATATTGAGATGTGATGCAAAGAAAACGTGAAATATCATGGAAATTTCTACCATTCCAACATCATGATTGATCCCTCTGGAAGAACCAACTCTTAGGCAAGTAGATAGAGCTGGATTTCCAGCTCTGTTAGCACCCTGGAGCGCAAGTACACGCACAAGTGTAACGCCATTCACCAGAAAAACAGGATTAAGTCTCGACCGGACCAGTGACTTGTTGAACTGCATCTCTGCCTTACCAGCGCCTTAAAATTTCACTTCTCCAAACACTTAGACGGTGGCACCGAACACCGTGCCCACACAGGAACTGTAGGAAATCATCCGCCACCACCAAGATCCCCAAAGTCAGTTTAGTCGCACAATAACCTCAAAAATCGATATGTCTTCCTTGAGCTGAGACGTGCACGGAGTCTGTATTGCCGGTTTGGCTTTTTTCTCTTTATTAAGACTAGTCTTGTCAAGCTGAGGATTATTTTTAGTATTCTAATGGAGAAAATACGGGGCTTTTTTGCTCTTCCAGATTTTCCCTAGAGACACAGCTGCTCAATACATTTTAGCGCACGATCTATCAGCTAAGTTACAGCTTGAAGCTAAATTTTCAATAGAGCAGAGCTGCCTGAAACGGGGGCCTCTAAAAGCACTTGCCATTTACAAACCAGAGATGTAGCAGAGTGCTCTTCAAAACAAACCTTACAATGTTGTGTGGGCATGTTGAAAACATCAGCTGGAACTACGTAAAAAAGAAAGAAAGAAAGAAAGAAAAAAAAAGAAAAAGACTTTGCCTCAAACTGAATGTAAACTCATCCAGAGCTCAGAGATACACGTATCCGAGATTCAGGATTGAATTGACAACAAAGTTAAACTAAAGAGTATTTTTTTTTTACTTTCAAAGTTCTTGTATATCATTGGCATTTATTTGTGAGTTTTCATAGCTTTTGGCGGTCCTTGGGCTCTCATATCATTGTAAGACATGGGGGAAAACCCTATTACAGAAGCCTTAGGTAAGTAAATATAGTTCCTTCCTAGTTTGTTTCCCCCCTTAATAAGAAGGGACATCATATTCTGTTGTTCTGTTTCCTTGCTTTTGCCAGGGGTACGGAGCCAGCTCAAATTTTTTCCAACCAGGACGGAAGAGGTGGGCGCACGCAGGGCGTACACATCCAAGCGTTAAGCAAACCAGCCCGGGCCAGGCGGTTTTAATGGCACGCGTGTCCCCAGCCCTGATTTCACATTCAGCCCACTGCCTGATGGGCCAGAGCGGACACCCCCGCCATCAAACACGCCAACAAAACTGCTGCTGGCTCCAGCAGCGCCCCAACGACGGCTCCTGAGCCCAGTCTGACGCGGCATCACCGAGCTCCTCCGCGCGTCTCCCTGTCTGTGTAAGACGCCTTAACTCGGTGCCAGGAGGGGAGCAGAGCAGATCACAAGCTGGAGCTTCGTCTCCGAGTTTCAGACTCCTCTTGATCCATCCAACGCAATCGCTGGGTTTTCATACGCTGCCAAGAAATCAAGTTCAGGAGGAGGGGGAGAAAAGGGCGCAAGAATTTTTCATCTGCAACAACACCTTGTTAAAAAACGAACTTTGAAATGCAAATGGCAGCTTTTGCAAAGTCTGTGAATAGTTCCAATAACTTTGCTGCTCGGTATCACAGGCGCTGGTGCCTGAGCTTGCTCCTTCGTGGGGGGGAAAAGCCAGTTCTGCTTCCCTGCTGCCCCACACGGCCCCGCGCAGCCTCGCTCTCCACTGAAATGCTGATCTCACGTTTGGGCTTTTGACAAATTTTCATGTAATGAATTGATTCCTACAGTTCATTACCATACCCACTTCCACTTCTGTATACACATATGTCTTAATTAGCTGCTCATTGGCTGTTTCATTACAAGAAAACAGCTGACAGCTGCCTTGCTGCATCCTAATGGCAGACGTTTTGGAATGGCTGCATGCAAGCCTGTGACAACAAAGGCTTATTCATAATCCCGTGATTTATGGCTAATACTTAAAGACTTCCACGTATCATTACGTTTTGCAATATTCTGAGCAATTAACGATTACTTTGGGGCGGGGAGTTGTTCTTTCACTGTTTTCCAAAGCAAACTACCATGAATTTTCTTTAAAGAAACATCCACAAAACTGCTCTCCTAGGGCAGGCGGGTGAACATTCAAGCTGGAATTTCAATCCTTTTATGACACTGAGCACCTATTTTAGCTGTAAAGGAGGACAGCGGTGTGACGCTGTTGTTTAGCAAACTCCGTTCATAAAGTATTTGATAACAAAGTTACAGTGCCACTGAAAATAGAATAAATGTTCTATTTTTAAAAGACAGGAGGGAAAGTGTGTTTATCGGGTTAGACGTGGCTTCCAAACAGCCCTTTCTGTAATGTGGCTCATCGCTCCTCTAGCACCTTTTGCTTGCAATTGGCTAGGAAAAATATCAATTTGAGGTCAATGTTTGCCACATCATGCCACTCCGTGTTCAACAGATTAATGGAGAAAAAAAAAAGAAGTGAATAAATGAAACGAATGAACAAAAGTAATGCAAGATGGGAAGCGCTGATTCACCAGGTATGGTTTCCAAAGTAACAAACACGGACATTCCTCGTAGTTATGACGAGCGAGAGCGTCTTAGGTCTTAAAAGACACAAGAGACAAAAGCCAGTACCTATAAACCTTTGAAAAGGCCAGAAATGCCCTGCATGGGCGGTTTCACGAGACCAACTGCACAGAGTCCAGTAAAGAGAGGGATCACGCGACCGCATTTGTTGGGCATAAACTGACACCGCTGACAGCAAAAGCAAGTAACTGCATCTGCAGAGTAAAAGCCGTAATTCATCAGCAAAAACTTCATTTCAAATTAAACGCTTTGCTGTGTCCTTCAGAAGCGTTCAGGTATTTTCTGAGAATGCTCAAGAGCATTCACCTTTCAGCTATGGGAAAAGAAGCTGGATGTCTCCTAATACAGAGCCAAAGGCTGTTAACAGAGCTCCACACAGATCCGGGGTTTTCCAGCAGTGCTACTACAACAGTAATATTTCAAATCTTGGGCAGCAGAGTAAACTTTTATTTCTGCGTCTTTGTTCCTTGTGTCATTCTTCATCCATGCTTCTGAGTAAAAGTCTTCTATGGCTAATCTCATCTTCCCTTTTCCTCCTATATTATGCTGCATCTCAGCAATGGTCTGATAGAAAATAAACCTCTCTTAAAAAAAAATAGTTTATAATAAGCCACAGGAGCCTGTATAAAACAGAGCGTGACTAGAACTATTTTTTTTCACTGAGGGTGGGGAAAGAGCAGAGGTGTTAATTATTTTTTTAAAGGCAGAGTCAATTCAGCTACATAGATTGATGGGTTGGAGGTTCTCAATGATATTGGTGCAAAACACAGGCACTCATTTAATAAAAACAGCCAGTAACGTTGTAGCACGGTAGGGAATGAAAGCTTCTCCAGGAACACTAAGTGGCTTCATTAGGAAGTTTCAATTCTAGTCAAACGAAACGCAACGCAGCAACAAAAAACTGGTCAGAAAACTTCCCGTCACGTGAAACGCAAGGGTCGCTAACCTGTAGGAGAGCAACAGGACCAGCGGAAGTCAGTTTGACAAGAGGCTGCCTACGATGAGGATCACGAAGTAGATTTTTGCCACTAAAACTTCACTTTAGGTCTTCCATGAATTATATTTCTGGTGGCTACTAGTATTCACACAGTAACACTTAACATTACTACTAAGTAACATCAAAAATCACACCAAGCTGGAGCAACAAACAGTAGGAGCTGAGAACACGTCGCCTGGCTGCTGCTGTGACCGCCCGTCGATTGCTTCTCGTGCTGCCTCTAGATCATTCCTGACAGGTCTGGCTGGAGAGGGTGGCAGCACATCTGTTCACCTGTGATGACTGAAGTCCTGCTCCTGCCACCTGACGCACACGGACGGGTTTGCAGCCCCTCTGCAGAACCTCATGGACTGCCCTGGGATGTCCAACAGTGCCGGACGGCGGCGCCGAGAACTGCAGGACTGGGAACTGGGTCTTTGGAGCAAAGGACTTGTTGCAAAGAAAGGTTTAGTGTAACTGTGAAGAGCAGCATAAGCGTGCTCAAACCTGCAGAGATCACAGCCACAGAAAAGCTGGGCAAAAAAACCCAAAACATACCAATACACACCTGGCTTACTTGGCAGAAGCCAAGCTATGCCAACTTCTTCGCCAGCCAAAATAGTTCTGTTGGGCGAGACTTTGTTGACATTACTGTGGAAGATCCATCTGCTAGAGCAGGGCATTTGAAACGCTGTCTAGGTCACCAGCATTTCAACTCTTCCCCTGAGCTGTGCCCACCAGCGCTCCCCTACCTGTCCCTACTTGCAGGTCAGCCGGGCTCGGGCAGTAGAGCAGAGGGAGCTTCACGCCTGCTCGGCTTTCACGGTTCAAAAGGGTTTTGGCGTGCGGAGGCTGCGCTCCCTCCTGCCCCTGCCCACCAGCGGACTGTTCGGGTGGGATTCTCAGCAGCAGGCTGCACAGAGCTCGCACTGAACTAAATCTGCACCGAACTCGAAGGAAAGCGATTTGCTGGGAAACACAAGGAACTGCGCTCGCTCTTCACTGCCACAACAGGCTGGTACCTGTTGTGCCGACTCCTGGAGGCGCACGAAGGGCTCTTCTGCGAGTCGCTCACGTTCATGTTTATTCCCAGGGAAGCCCAGGCACCGTGACAGAGGAACGCTCGGTGGGCACATCTGTCTCGCGCCCATGGAGCCGAGCGCCT
>NW_009705127.1:0-3670 GCF_000703405.1 Apaloderma vittatum
GAGGCTACCTTCAACGGTTCCCTTGAGAAAAACCTGTGAAAACTGCCTGTGAAACAAAACCGTGTCCTACCTGATGCCCTGCAGCTGCAGGAAGCAATGCGCCGCCGACACCAGCCAGCTCTCCGAGACCAGCGAGGCGCCGCAGATGTGGCCCTGGCCCTTGACGTGGAGGCTCACCTGCCAGGGCCACTCTCCCACGTCCGAGTTCTGCCCGCCCACGATGCGCGACTTCCTCGTGTAGGAGCGGATCCCGCAGTCTGGGAGGCAGAAAGAAGCGCTCGGTTAATCCCCGTTTCCCTTCGCACCTCCTCTGGGCTCTCTCCTGCCCCATCACCCGTGTTAGGGACGGCCGGTGCTGTCAGCACAAAACACTAAATTTGCTGAAATATTTACCGGCTGAGCCCACAAACATGCAGACAAACACCCGCATTATCTGCGCGAGCTCTCCTGGAACAACGCAGCTCGGCTATTTTCAGATCCCACAGTAAAACCCAAGGGCTCGCTCTCTCCCACGCTTAAGCATTTCTCCCAAGAGGCCCAGAAACCCGTGTCCCCGGGTACTCACTGCAGTTGTCCTCGTCAGAATTGTCTTCGCAGTCCTGCTCCCCGTCGCACTCCGGGTTCTGTTTGCTGATGCAGCGCCCGCTGCGGCACTTGTACGTGTGCTCCTTGCAGGGCACGGTGGTGCGGACCGCTGCGGGCGGGAGGGAGGGAGAGGGGTCAGCCTCTTGGACAAACCCCCAGGATACCACCCTAAGAGGGGGGATTCCCTTCCTTACCGCTGCTGCAGCTGCCCTCGTCGCTCCCGTCCCCGCAGTCGTCCTTGCCGTCGCATTTCTGCGCGCCGGGGACGCACTTCCAAAAAAAAGCACTTGAAGCTGTCGGCGGCGCAGCCTGGGGAAAAAAGGGGGGCAAACCCTGAAGCAGCTCCCCGGCAGCCTCATGGCCTCCCTCCTGCTCTGCCGCGCGGGGCGAGTTACTCACTGCACTGCAGCTCGTCGCTGTTGTCGCCGCAGTCGTTGACGTTGTCGCACACCCAGAACTTGGGCTTGCACCAGCCGTTCTGGCACCTGAACTGCTGGCTGGTACAGGCTGCAGAGGGAGAGGGAGAAATCAGGGGAGAGACTTGCGAAAAAGCACCCGGGTGTGGGAACGAGCACGCCAGAAACCGCCGCGCCAGGCTACAGCCCGGTATTTCCACCGCTCCAGAGCACGAAACTACTTGGAGAGCTCTGATGTCCGAACCAGAGGCAACAACTCACGCAAAGCGATGGCTACAGCTGGTGGGGAAGCACCTGAGGTACCCCGACCACGGTGCTCTTCCTCAGAAAACAGCCCCTGACCTGGGAATGAGATCCCAAACGAGGGGATCTCGTCCTCTCTAATTAATTTCCAACCCAGAACGATAGCACATTATCCACCAGACAGCTCTGCTAACCCACGAGGAAAACTTGTACAAACAACACCCGTGTATCACACCGGTTTTCACTAACAAAATAGGTCCCTTTGCACCAGCCAGCTCAGCCAAACCCACAACAGCCTCGAGGATCCCATGGAAAAACACATTCCCAGCTGGGAGGGACCGGAAAGGGAGGGAGAAAGAGCCAAGAGGACGGACTTACTGCAGGATCTCTCATCGCTGCCGTCCACGCAGTCGAGCCACCCGTCGCAGCGCATGCTCCTGTCGATGCAGCGGCCGGTGTTGCAGGTGAATTTGCCGGGGCAGGCTGAGAGGGGGGGAAAAAAAGGGATAAAATGCTGCGTGAGTCTGCCAGCCGGCCCTTCCCCAACGCTCCCCACGCCTGCTTACGGCACCCAGAGGTAACAACGTCTTTTCTTCAGAACAGAACGAGAATTCAAGGAGGTTTCAAGTAAGTAGTGCTCCAAAAGCCCCAAGTTTTTAAATGCAGGAGGTGGGAGAGCCTCAGGCAAATCGGTTGTGCCCCCTCCCAGCCTCGGGGTTTCAACTCACGATCGCTGGAGTCGTAGGAGAGGTACTCGGCAGAGAAGCCGGTGTCTGTGTAGGACTGGTCCGAGTGGAACCGCACCTCTATCCTGTTGGTAGTGCTGGCCACCACAAACTGGGAGCGCTCGCCGCAGTACCTGCAGGGGCAGAGAGGGAAAGGTGGGGCAGGTCAGCACTGAGCAAACCTTCTCCCAGGCCTGAACCCACGGAACTCAAAGGGCCAAAGCCCGGCACCCACCTCGTGCTGTTGACCTGCACGTAGTCCTTGGGGCAGGAGCTCACGGGGACGCCGGGCTCCAGCACGAAGAACATGTTGAAACGCACCTTCACGTTCTTTTTAGAGGGAACCTGCAAAAACGGGAGCGGGGTGAGGGCCGCGTTGTTTTCCGGAGCACGGAAGGAGGGATTAATTAAGGAGCTCGTCTTACCTCGATGTTCCACACACAATCCATGGCCGGCGGGTAGTGTGCCGGGTAATAGGGAGTCGTGAAGGTGCCGCTCTCTCCTCTCAGAGTGCCGCCGCAGGCTAGAAGAGAAGTGAGAAGACGAAAATGGGTTAGAGATTCAAAGAAACGTGGTTTTCCCAAGCCCCAGGGAGGGAGGGAGGCAAATGCAACAGTCTCTAACAAGGTTAAGACGATCTCTGGGGAGAGCAGCTCTGCTCCAAGGCTTCGAGAGAACCCCGGAGATCAATTAGGTGCTTCCTGCACACACCAATCCGCACGTCTAAGCCACCATAACTTGTGTTTTGCCCTCCTCGGGGGATGTCATTACAGCAGCCGAGAGCACTGCGGGGCAAGGCGAGCTCCGAGATGTGACCCGCTTCCAGCTCTCCCTGGAAACAGCCCCGGCAAAGCGACCGCAGGGAGAGGTGGAGGGGAGCTGGGCCCAGGCCTCTGCTCACCTTGAGCCTTGGGGAGCTGGAAAAACTCCGCTTTAAAGCCCGGGAATCTCCCCTCCTTGTTGGTTACCAAAGTGATGAGCATGACGTTCTGGGAGGACAGGAAGGTGAGGTTGTAGGACGGGGCGTAATTCCCACAGAGCCTGGGGAGGGAAGGACAAACCCTGTCAAATTTTGCACAGAAAGCCTCGAGCGGCAACAGGTCACCTCTGAGCAGGGACCAAGGCTCGGTGCCGGGCAGGGACACTCACCTCACCAGAGCGTGGGGCTCCACGGGGCTCAGGGAGTTGTACACCTTGATGTAGTCACCGCCGTCCGTGCACTGCTCCAGCTCCAACGTCTTGAAGGTCAGGCTGATGACGGAGTCGGCGTCCGCCCTCAGCGTCCAGTAGCAGAGCGCGTTGTTGGGGTACGGGCTGTTGGGGAAGCCCGGCGTGGTGAAACTCGTCACCTCCCCTTCCTTGGCATGGAGGGCAAAGATGCAGCTGTCTGCCCAGGAGAGCGGGGGAGAGTTAACAAAGCAAGCGAGGAGGTTCTGCCCCTGCCTCCGGGGGAGCCTCCTCCATCTACAAGGGGGTGCCGGGGCCGCAGCCTGGCCGACCCTAAACCAGCTCCAGGCAGCACGGGGAGCTCTGCGGAGCGCTCCTCCTCAGGCATTTCCCCATCCCACGAGGGAAATCGCCACCCCAAAGAGGCCAAGGGTAAGAGGGAAGATCCATACTCACTGTTGCGAGCGGAGTGAGCTATGGTGGGGTCGGCAGCTGCGGGAGGAAAGAGAGCTGAGGGCATCCTTCGAGTCCCAA
>NW_009705127.1:3691-4047 GCF_000703405.1 Apaloderma vittatum
CAGCACTCACGGAAAGCGACGACCGACTCCACCTTCAGCGTGGGGTTGCGCAGGCGAGGGTTCCACTGCTGGACCAGGCTCTGCTTGTCGGCCATCGCCCGGTCCAGATGCTGCTCCCGGTACTTGGGGACGAGGAACTCCGACCAGTAGTAGGCAATGACGCTGCCTTCGCTGCCGGGGAAGGGTGGTTACGGGTGAGTGAGAGCGAGGATGGATGGAGGAGGACTCAAATATCAGGAGGAGAAGGGGCCAGGCTACTCGATGAGCTGTTCTCCTGCGTCGCTCAGGGTGACACAGGAGCCCAGGAACAAGGGTGTACGGCTGCCTGACACCCAGCATCGCCCTCCTCCCCTCCC
>NW_009705127.1:4058-5490 GCF_000703405.1 Apaloderma vittatum
CCCCCCCCCCCCCCCAGACAGCCCCTGCCACTCACCTGAACGCCGTGATCACTGTCTCTTTGTGGTAAGGGCCAATATCTTCATGGTTCCTGTAGATGTCCTCCACCTGAAAGGTTGAAAGAAGTGTGTTGGGCACGTCTACAAGTGAGGAGCGGGGAAAGGCTACAGACAGACAGAGCTTCAAGCCCGCTACAGAAAACGAGGGCACATACCCGGCATCCCTGGCTGCAGGAATCTGCAGGGGCCAAAGAGAGGAAGAGGGAGGGTTAAGAGTCCAAGAAGCACCCAGACCTGCACACCACAGCCCGCTCTGCCTCAGCTCGCCCCGCTCTTCAAAAAGGGGGAAAAGCGAGCCCCAGCCACGGCGTTAGCAAAGAGGGCAGACGCCCTCCTGCCTCGGCTCCCTGCCCTGAATCATCCAGCTCTCCCCGTATTTGCCCAGGTGCTGGGTGGCAGAGGCAGGGAGATGCCGGGGATGGAGCTCTGATGGCAAGGCAAGCTCTGGGCACGCAGCCCAGGGCGAGCAGGGAGAGCTGAGAGGAGCCAGAAAGCTCCAAGCAAGTCTTAAATGCAAGATTCCCGGGGCCACGGGGCAAGAGGAGAAAGTCCTGCTTGTGGGAGGAGAGAGGAGAGAAGCCTCTTACCGTGCTCTTCACTTTCTTGGCCAGCATGATGAACTCGGGCGAGCTGGAGTTCTCGTAAGCGTCGAGGAAATCCCAGTTGAGAACCCGCAAGTGGCCATTGAAAACCTTCCGGACAGGAGCGTTCCGGTCTGGAAAGCGACGGATCAGAGGTGGAAATTGCAGTCAGGGCTGGGATGCAGCACAGCAGCAACAGCAGTTGGGGCACTGGGGGTGGAAATGGGGTCCCCCCACTCCCCGGAGCCTCCCAGATGGGGGGCACACGTCAGCAATGCCGGGTAAAGAAGCTTTTCCACACCCTCCGCGTCGCCACCCACCAGACTGAGTGCCACTCACATTTGAAGTGCCAGACCAGGAGGCCGGTGGTGAGGGAGACGAGCAGGAAACCAACGATCACGACGGCGACGACCACGCGCCGCTTCGGGCCGCGCTTCTCCATCTGCTTGGAGTTCATGGCCGGGAGGAACTCCACGCCTTCCTCCGGGTAGCTCATGTCCTAGAGGAGGGGAGAGGAGGCAGGACGGTGGAAAAGCTGCTCCCAAAACCTGGGCTGGAGGGGTTCAACCACAAAACAGCTTTTGTTTTGCTTTTCCAGGCACGTTTAATTCCTTTCTGGGGGCAAACACAAGGTGAGCAGCTCAAACAAACTCAGGGGTGAGTGCACACACACCCCTGTGACAGGTCACAAGCCCACAACCCTCCAGATCCCTGCCTGCCGGCAGGTGAAACTGCACCCAAAAATTCACCCCTGTGAAGGGCCGGCGATGTGGCAGGTGTGTCACACGCCACTC
>NW_009705127.1:5524-23396 GCF_000703405.1 Apaloderma vittatum
GAAAAAACCCCAGCCACTTCCTTCCCTTACGTTTGCAAAACTCTCCTTATATCCTCAGTATCTGTGCTCGGGATCCAGACGTTCAGCGCAAACACCAACCGAAAGAAATCAACTAAAAAAACTAAGAGGACCACACGAGGGCTGCAAACCACCCAAACCACGCGGATGTTGCGCTGTTGCAGTCTCCACCTCCCCATTTTCCCCTCTCTTTGAGCCTCACCGGGCATCTGGCAGCTTCCCGGGGCTCGGGACGCCAGCGCAAAGTGCCGACTGGCACAAATCCGCTGCGTTCAAACGCAGTCCTGCGCTCCGGGAGGGCTGCGATGTGCCCCCCCCGCCAACACGATGCTGGGTCGGACGCTGCCTCGTCCTCGCTCAGCCCAGGGCTGACACAAACAGACGCGTAACAGCTCGGCTTAGCTCGACACAAACGTCATGAGCCTCTTAAAAGTCAGGAAAACCCACCAGGGAATGGGATCCCTGCACATCCTCGCTGCTCTTCCCTGAGGCTCGATGGCTTCACCCCCTTATCTCTGGCTTCACCCCCTTATCTCGCCTCACTCTGTGGGGAAGCCCAGCTCCTACTTGCATCACTCCTCCGGCTCCTTTTGCCCTTTCCTTCACCCCATCTCTGTCCTCTCCTCCCACCCTCCAAAGCCGCTCCTCCCTGCGGTATTCACTCAGGAGAAAGGGTGCAGCAGGCACCTTACCCTACATTTTTGTCAAGCTCAATCCTCTGCAAACACTTGCTGGAAGGCCACCGAGACCAGAGCAACCAGTTTTTGCTCTGAGTTTATCACCTGACAGCTCTCCGCTGCAGCACGGGGAAGGAAGGCTTGGGGTGCGTGTGAGATTTGCTGCCTAAGGCTGGGCAGAAAGAAACCAGCACGTCTGAGGTTGAAAGTTCTTTCTATCCGACACCCAGCGCTACCAGAAGACCTGGCAGGGCCACAGAGGATGCTCTGAGCCCCGTTCGCCCTCCACGATCGCACCTGGAAGCGTAACCCAAGGAAACTTCAATTTTTGGGCACAAGCTGTTAAATCACAGCCTTAATAACACAGGGTGGGTTCAGCCAGCTGGCGTCTCTTCCCCAAAAGAGGGACCGTGCGCTCCGGACATGAGAAGCATAACGGTACAGGGTGGAAGCGGCAGCAAAACGGCAGCATGGAATCAGAGGTCCTCTGCAAAACGCCCCCAAAATTCAGTTCATCCAACTGCCCAGGTAAGCACCGGCGATCCCTGCAAACCCTCAGTGCAAGGCAGAGGATCTGAAGCATCCCCCAAGCGCTACAGGAAAGCCACATCGGGTTGTGCCGGGAAGATTTGCGGCAATGCCCCGTGTCCTGACCTCTGAGTAAGAGGCTGAATCTTCTCTGCCCAGGCTGAGCACAAAAAGTTCCCACCTGACCTCAGCCCCCGCTGCCCTTGCATCCCCTTTGCCCGTCAGGGAAAAACACCTCCTCTGGGCACCATCCTCTAAGCTAGGCAGAAACCAAAGCCAGACAGACGATAAACGTGACACAATCAAAAGATCATCGTTATGTGAAGCAAGTGACGACTGCGATTTTCACCTCGGCCACAGCAAGATGGAAACCAGAGAGGATCCAAACGCACGTCCCCGTCTCACCTTCTCCACGAGTCCCTGAGAAACCATCTCTAGCCCCCAAGGTCTGACTCGCTTTCCCTTCTCGAGGAAACTGCTCCAATAAACATGATTAAGAGAAAACCTTCCTTGATATTCTTTCTGCCTTAGTCACAGGTTCAGCTACTTCCTCTTGCTCCTCCTCACTGCGGGATCGAAGGGGTTTGGTCACAGCATTAGCCCGGCCGGCGTGGCTGCTGCCGGGGGCAGGACAGCCACGTGCCCATCGAGCGAAAGGGTCTGAAAGATGTTGCCTCATTCCCTCCACACCTCATTTTCCCCTCAGAGCGCTGACTCCCCGCAGAAACTTGGAAAAAGAGCATGCAAGGAGAGATTTTCATCGAGTTCAGAGGTCTCCTGTGTGCGGAGAGCTCAGAGAGAAGCCCTGTGCGTAAGCAAACCTTCCCACTCCTCCTCCTCCTCCTCTGTAAGCCAGCTACATGATGTATTTTTAGACAGCAACCGTCCTCTGCCAGACTGGACAAACCAGATGCAGAAGTGACTAATTCTGCGAGCAGGAAACTGGGCAGGCACACGGGGACGGTGGGAACTGCCACAGTCCACTCTGGTCTGGAGACGCTTACCAGAAAGTAGAGAGCAAAGAGCGATCACAGAACAGCAAGACCACAGCAAGGGGGTTTCTGGGGTGCGCACAAAGCTGGGTCTACCTGGGATCAGCATCTCCTGTAGAAGCTGGTTTCTGACTCCTTTGGTGGACCCAGCAGGACGTGTGGGCACCAAAAGCCCCTCAATGCTCCTAAAATACCAACCAGGGAGGTCTCAGGTGAAGCAGAGTCATTGGACGAGGCGGTTAGATTCTTGCCAGGTAATTACATCCTGCGGATCCCCGGCCCGTGCATCCGAGAGGTAATTCCCACCTCCCCTTTTCCAGCCACACCTGCCTCAGGTGGTGATCAATAAAAACCAAAGCAAGCGTCACGTGAGGAATGAAATCCATCGACTCATCAGCCAGCTTGGGATGGACACCACAGACTTTGAGATCGACAGGGTGGGCCTGGGCAGCGCAGAAAGAGCCGAGAAGGTTGTATTTTCAGGCGCTGAGGTTTCCCAGACCACAGCGAAAGCCAACGCCAGCTTCGTGGTGCTGGCAGAAGGGGAAACAGCCCGTTTCCCGTACGAAAAAAAGACAACCCAGAAGATCTAAAAGCTGCTGGCACAGCGTGCGACTCGCTTCACCCAAGTAGCTCAAACGCACCGCTTGAGATCAACTCCTGCGCTGACTGCAAACCCCAGTGCTCCTGCAGGAAGGGATTTTAGAAGAATAATCTTCTCACTTCTCTTCTAATTCTTGAGAAGAAACACATGGAAACAGCGTGCGTGAGAGCTAAGTTTCCGTACGGCGTGTTCGTGCTGCCTTCCTCAACGTGGGCAGTAAAGCAATCAAGAAACTCTGCCAGCGTATTATTTCTCATCTCCAGTTCCTTATTAAGGGCAACGACAGTATAAACTGATAACATTGGGACTTACAAGGGAAAACAGAGAAGACAATAAAGGACACCAAGTCCTCCAGGCTGCCTCCCTTCCAGGGACAGAGGGTGAGCGTGACAGTGAAAGACCCGAGTCACACACCCCTACCTCACGCACCCATTTCGAGCTCAACCCTCTGTCATCTTGTGACCATCCTGAGTCACACGAGAAACCAAATTCCTTTAGGTTTATTGCAGAAGAAACTGAAGTTACTGTTTGCACAGGACAGCACAGGCTTGGCTGGCTGCCCTGCCCCACGCCGGGCTTATCGGAGCGGCCATGACATGCCAAAAAAATAATTAAAAAAAGCCACCGCGCTTCAGATTGTGCTTCTGTGCTGGGGAGAAGTGAGAAATCAAGCTACCTCCCAGGCCTGGCAGACGTAGCTACGAGCCATGAAATTCCTCCCTGCGACACACTTATGTCCCAAGAGCAGCAGAAGAACACGCCACAGATGCAAATACTTACTCAAAACATTCTTACGTCTTTTTCCTGGTACAGAGAGTACTGCCTGAGCAACAAAAACGCCCTCCAGCAGCCAAACACGACCAGCTGCGCTCCACACCTCCACGAAACCCTCCACACGCGGCTCCTCGCTTTGGTGGGTTTTGAGGGGGATCTGGCCCGTAACATTTGAATGTTCGGAGCCGAGAGCACGGGGAAGAAAACAAAAACAGCATCTCTGACCGGGCAGAGCCTTAGCCTGGCAAACCCATCCCTTTTTAGGCGCTCCCTCCTCCATCCCAGCCCACCGCCCAGGTATCGCGGCGCATTGTTTGCAACATTAGTCCCGGTGGCCTTTGGATGGAAACGGCATCTCCTACCCCGGGCAAGGCGAGAACCTTTGGCCCGAAACCTTCCCAGCAGCCAAGCCCTTAAAAACGCTCTCGCTGCTCCCTCGGATGGTTTTACAAAGTGATCTTTTGTTTGCTGAGCAAAGGTCTAGTGCGCTCCCGACCGGCCTTTCTCTCATCGTGTTTTCCTTCTCCCTGTTGGCCTTTGGCACCGACAGCAGCGAAACTGGCCGGAGCAGCAACTCACCCACCAGCCACTACCTGAGAGAAAAGCTCTGCACCCTTCCGAGGGAGAGGAGATCATTTTCCCCGCACCTGACTCCTTCTCCACCACCGGCCGAGACGCAGGAATTGCAAAACAACTCACATTTGCTCCGCTGGCATGTTTGTAGGGAGCCAAGTCCAACGACAGGAGGTCCACAAGGGACAAATTCCTGCCAGTAAGTCAGGCACCGTCTTCGGGGAAATCCTCCCGGCTCGAACCGATGCGAGGGGAAAACTGACCCAGAACCAGGGGAAAGGATCCGGGACGCCGCTGCTTCGCTCAGCCCCGCCAAAAAGACACACCGGCACGCAAACCTACCTTTTTGCCAGGAGCGGGGAAGATCATGGGGCACCCAGCGGTGTCACCCTGACCCAGGCAGGGAACAAGGAGCTCGAGCTGAACGGTATCAGCGCGAGCATCTCCTTCGCGCTTCTGGCAGCCACGTGAGGCGAGGGAAACTTTTTCTTGCTGTAGGCCACCTTTCTGAGCGATGCTCAAGGCTTCTTTGCTGCTGCCAGATAACAACCCCTAAAAGCCAGGTCTCAGAGATCAGCACCAGGGAGGAGAGCTGGAAAGCTGTCGTGCTGGAACCTAAAAGCCCGGTTTGGAAAAACCACGGAAGGCGCAATCCAAAACCTGACCCTCAGCCAGGAAGAGCTACCCGAAAAGCCAAGACCACAGCTCAAGTTTCAAAGCACGCCGATAAGGCATCAGTTAATTAACAAAGCCCCAGAGCCCTCGGTTCAAGCCAGACCTCCTGGCAGCTTGAACAGGTTTAGGTAGAGCTGTTGCTAAACAACCCGAGACAGCTCACCTCACATCCCCAGCGCCTCACTTAAAGCTGAAACCAAAACCCTCAGAGCTCTGGCAGCGTTGGAACTAACACCGGGGATTTCCACTTCCCCAAAGCTGCTTTTGCTTTTTCTCCTCCGCTGGACTCAGCGACATCCCCTCCCAAGAATGCGTTTCTCCTGACCTTCTCCTACTTCCGTCAGATCCGGAGCTGCCCCACTCAGTCCTGGGAGGCTCGAAGGAACTGAAGCAAGCTCGGTGAAGCTTTTAGGGGAGCCCCACCACCCTGTCCCCGCTCTCACCTGGGGCTGGGCGCTGTACCTCATGCCAGCCGTGGGGCCCCGCTCCATGGCGAGGGCGGCTTCCGCGCCGGCTCAGGCGGCCATGGTGAGGTCGATCTTCAGCTCGAAGGGCTCGGCCCGGCGCCCAGCCCCTCCTCTCCTCGCTCCGGGCAGGTGTAGGGGAAGGCGGAAACACCCGGCGGGGTCACCCTCCTCCCCGCTCCGCCCCAACGTGGTTCTCTCGCCTCTCCCGCTTCACCGCGGGGAAATTAAGGGGAAGCGTCGCGCCCGAAACGCCGTGCCCCAAAGCCTGGCGTCGTCCCGAGACCCTTCAGCCACACACTTTGCTTCAAGAAATAAAACCAAAAATAGAGTGTCTTTTACCAACCTGCAGCAGGCAAGATGGACATAAACTGTTTTCCAGGGCAAAGCTTTACGTACCCAAGGTCCTATCCCTTTTTTGAGTGACGACAACCAGCCCCTGGGACAAGCCAGCTGTTCCCCAAAACATCTGGTACATTGAGGGGAGGGGCTGCCAAAGCAAAATATTCCCTGAGCCTGAAACCTGCTCTCAGCGAGGCTACAGCACGTGAGGAAGGAGCCATCTCTTACCAGAGACCAGATGCAACACAACCAGCTGAAATCGCACATGCACCCGAATTTGGCTTTGGATACGACTCGGAGCGTTGCTCACAGATCAGCAACAGCTCCCAGGGACCTTAAGGTCTGATATTAAATGATGTCCCCAGAGGAAAAAAAGGAGGGACCAGCAGGAAAGCCCTGGGTTCTGAGAATGCTCTCAATGCAGGTTTGAAAGAGGGTTTTTAAAGCGCAAACTACATTCCTGACACAGTCTTACTTCATTGTTTTCCCCTTCTTGTGTTTCTCTGCGGGGAAAAAACAGAGATGGTGTCAGGCCTCTGATCCTGCCTAGGTGAACAACACAGCGTAACTCCTGTGCTCTCTCAAAGAAAAACTTGTGGAACTGCCTTCCCTGCTCCCTCAGCAGCTCCCAGAATCTCACCCTCTTGTTGAGCGCTGCCCGCAGCAGGAAGTCTCTCCGGATTGAAGGTATTCCCCTTCAAAAGGTGGCTTTGTTAGTCAGCCTGCTGAAACCGCCTGCCCGGCTGATGTCAGGAGCTGCTCTCAGCTCTCCCCAACCTGCCCAGCTCTCCAGTGGTGCAGCCACTCCCTGCCGGGCTGACTGGAGCTGCTCCAGCCTGAGTTAATACCCCCATGAAACTATTGGAGGTACAAAGCAGCTAAACCGAGCTGAACCACTGCTCTTGGTTACTGCAGACTTCTCCTCCTGTTTCATACCTCCTCCAGGCAGGTGCCAGGCGAACACCCGTGCTCGGGGATGTGGCTAAATGAGGGCGAGATGCAGACTCGCTCTCTGAGGCCTAAAGCATCTCCTGCAAAAATCCACAACTCTTGTTTTCACACAACGCTGCAAGCGCCCCAGGACTCCTGTCACTCAAGCCACTGACATTTTACAAACGAACCCATTCAAACTGGGGGAAACTAGAAAGCAATACACGTCCTAAACGTAAAATATAACGCAGCTGGGAGGCAGCTGGTTCAGAGCTCCAAATGGCAGGATTCCCGTTTCTCTGCTGCTGAAGCAGTGATTTATTTTGTGGCTGAGCTGCCAAGTCACCACAGGAGACGAGAGTCCCCTCTTTCTGGGTCCCAAAACATCAAAGCACCAATTCCCAATTAACAATCTGCCACGTGCTTTCGCGGTACGATGCTTCCAACCTGACTGTAGGATGCTGAGCCCAGACAACTCGCTACGAAGCAGAAAGATCGAGCCGCTTACCCAGGTGCAACGGCAGCCGTCAGCAAGAAAGCTTCTCTTTCTTCCCGTTCAGCTCAGTTCATTCAATAAAAGCTCCCTCAAACGATGTCTCTTCGTATCAGTGCGGCCACAACAGCATTATGAGAGCAGTAAGCCGAGGTTTTTCCGCCTTTGGGGAGGAAGGAGAGAAGTTTGCTTTAGGCACTGCCGAAATCTGAGACCCAGGTGCAACGGCAGCCGTCAGCAAGAAAGCTTCTCTTTCTTCCCGTTCAGCTCAGTTCATTCAATAAAAGCTCCCTCAAACGATGTCTCTTCGTATCAGTGCGGCCACAACAGCATTATGAGAGCAGTAAGCCGAGGTTTTTCCGCCTTTGGGGAGGAAGGAGAGAAGTTTGCTTTAGGCACTGCCGAAATCTGAGAACCAGGTCCGTCTTTGTCAGCGAGTCGCAAGGGCGAAACCGCCGGGAGCTCGACCCCCAAGAGAGTCCCAGACTGGGCAGGGATTAGCTACTGGAGCAGCAAACTCCGTCTGAGCAGGCAGGACACTTCCGCATCAGCTCCCAGCCCCGGGAGCACCATCCAAGGGAAAGAAGGGAGAAGGGAATTGCTTACATAAGGGCTGGAGGCGGGCTGCCTGCGGGGGGAATCGTCTTCTGCAGGAGGCAGTTCCCGGTAATTCCAGCTCCCGAAGGAGCACCATCCATCCATCCACGTTCAAACAGCGACAAAGGGTTTTCCTCCCAAGGATTCTGTTCTCAGCGTGACTCCCGAAATTCAAATTTCACCCGCAGTGCCCTCCCACCCAGATTCCTGCCAAACAACCCCGAAACCGCCCCATCCCCTGTCTGCGGCTAAATCATTCAATCCGGTCGGGCAACTTCCCCAGCGATACAAAAGAGAGATAAAACTCACAGGGTGTCCTGTTACTTTGCATTCCAAAGAGCAAATAAAAGGCTGATTCAGTGGGAGGAGAGGAAAACGTCACCCAGAAGGCTCTGTGGTTTCCAGCTGAACCGGCAGCCCCCGGAGAGCAAAGGTGAATAAGGGACCGCTCGACCGATGAGCTGCACGGGGAGAGCTCGTCCTGCTTTCCGGCCTGAGGCAAGTTGTCTCGGGGTGATTCAGCCTCCCCATCTGTAAGGCAAGGAGAATAATTACTGACCTGGGAGAAGGGGACCTGCAAAAAAGTGCAGTGAGTTGCCCTGAGTTGGCCACACGCTGCTCTGAGGCTGAGCCCAGAGGTTGTGCTGCTTGTTGTTGGAGGATGACACTGTGTAATTTGGACAGAAACACAGCCTGTGATCTCAACGGCTTCTCTCAAGAGGGAGAGCCCTGCTTCCAAAACACGATCTCAGCTTTGCCCCCTGAATCCAAAGCCCTAGGAAACACACCGGAGGACGTAAGCTCGCTCCAGCGACTACACCATGAGCTGGGCCTTTTTCTTGAGCTCTGAATCAGCAGCAGCCGTGTTTGCCAGCCCAGCTCTAAGTGCAACAGAGTGGACAGGCTTGATCGCCTGGTTTCTGGCCCTGCGTGTTTTGAAATCTCACCACACGCCCGGGCAACGCCCAAGATTCACAGTCAGTTAAGGGCCCTAACAAGCTGCAAATCTGTAAGCCAGGACTTAGCTGGGGAGAGAGATGCAGACAATGCGCTGGGATTGCCTGTTTCTCTTTGGTTTTTTTACAAACAAGGACAGCTGACCTATGCTCACCTGCCTTGCCTCTGTTTTCCACAGAAAATACAAGTTCAGACTTTGCGCTGGCATTAACCAAGCTGTTTACAACCCACCGAAAATGCGCTTTTCACTTATTCCTGTTATTTCCCTGCATTGTTGGTGCAGAGGACAAAGGATGTGGTATGTAGTGGGGTGGGTTTTTTTGCTGTTTTACACGCTTTAAGACAACAAACTGCCTGATGGCCCTCCAGCTTTCCCTCTAGTGGGGTACGGTGAGACTGCACACGCTGTTAACCCGCTCACCCTAAAGCAGAACTGGCTGCCGACTCACCCACAGGCTGTCAGAGGTGAGGCGAGCTCTGCCAGGTGACGCAAGCCCTCTCCGGGAGGAGGTGGCGGGCTCGGTGAAACACCTTGTAGGCCAGATCAGGTTTGCAGACCTGCTCGAGTCCGTTCTCCATCCAAAAAGCAGGAGGAGAGCCTTGGGATCTTTCCCACGAGATGGCAAGGAGATGTTGGGAGACATGCCTCACCTTGCTACTCAGCTCCTGGGAGAAGACGACCCTTCTCTCGAAGAATCAGCGAGCTGGGAACAGCGGTTCCCACACAAATAGTTGCTCTTGGTGTTGACTTTATCATAAAAAAAGCAGGACAAACACAAGCAGTATTCACCATATAACCAAGAACACAGGAACATTTCTCGCCATCAGCTGACTTAAAAGCAATTTGCTTAATCAGTTCAAAAGCCCCCAGTGCAAATCTTTTTTGTTTTTGACTCATCAAGCATATTTTCCTACTTATGGAAGCATATTTTCGTGCCTCGTCGATACCACACAGCCACGTGCAAACCCCAAAATTTCCACCCCGCTGCCAAAAAAATCGATTTGGAATGAAACACACCAATGCGCTGAAATCACTCACCAGGTTTCAAACACCACCAGCATCTTCGCGGCTCCTCGCTTCCAGGTCCTTGGTAACTCTTCAAGCAGCATCAGGGCAACAGGTAAAACAGCGTGACAAGGTTCGGCAGCTTTGCTTTTTTATTTTCCAGGCCGTGACGCCCTTGCTATGGGTCAGCACACCCCACTTATCGATGCTCCCTCCTGAATTTGGTCGGCAGCTTCTACTCTTTCTTCGAGTGTTGTTGCAAAACCACCCGATCCTGGTCGTTTCTGCTTCAAGGATCTCGGTTCTCGAGGAGTTATTTCACTCCAGGTCTTGCAAACTGAAGGACGGTGAGAAAACATAATGTTATAACATACAAATTTAAAGCTTAGAGGATTGATTTGGCACATACTTATATATATAAGGAAATAAGTTAGTTCTTAAAATATTTACCTCTGATTTAGCCGTAGTTTTCAGGCCCCGAGGGAGAATGCCATATACAAGATTAATCCGTGTTCGAATGGATTAATCCACGTCGAATACGTCACCTGACGTACAATGCGTCACCCCCAAATTGAATCATTAAAAGCCCAAATTTGAGCTACTCATTCAGAATTTTCTTCACGGCCCACAGAGAGAAATGCTTAGATCCAGGGAGTGATTCATCCTACATGAAGAACCAGAGGGCAGTCGAATGAATTGCCCTCTTGGGACAACTACAGAATTACACCACGTTTCTGTTGGATTCGGTTCCCACCCAGCACACAGCAGCGAATTCTCCTTTCCCCACAGCTCTCCACAGTATTTAAGAGCGTGGGGTAGAAGTTTTAGTTCCCGTGGTTCAGTTTTGCCACGTGAAAAAACAAAAAAAAGCAACAAAACTATAAAAAGCATGTCACGCTTGCATTTTTTAATTGCAAAAAAGTAACGGTGAAGCAGCATCAGACTGCGACCCCCCTTTAGTTTCAGGCAAGACAAATGGGAAAATGGGCAATAAATATTTTATACTACTTTCTCTAGGCAACTTTCAGTCTCCAGAGCCACCACCTGGAACGCAGCCCATCTTAAATATACCCTCACGCGGGCCCAGCCCGCACCGAAAAAATAATTTGTGCCCTGCTCTGCCCTTCAGCTTAGTGCGTAGAAGTTAAAGGTTACTTATTAAAAACAAGGGCTCTTTACCCGCAGTAGCTTAAGGGTTATTTTTCAACCAGGGTGGAAGCAACTCATCAGACAGGTGGCAGGCACAGGCTGTACCTTGCTCCTGAAAGCTGAACACGCACGACCTAATTCCATGTGTAGGCACTGGAAATAAGAAGCTCGTGTAGTGGAAAGATGCTCTTTCCCCAGAGATCACAGATTTCGAAAGCAAAGAGAAGGGGCCCAAGGGAAGCAGCAACGAGCGCAAAGGTTGCTCAGACGTTAGCAACAAGAGCTCGGCTCTTAAAAAGCAGCAGCAACAACCTGAGACGTGCTAAACCCGTGCAGGTTTCTTGCTTTCTTACAATTCAACGCTGCCAAAGCCTCCTGTGCCCGTCGAGTTACTTACAAGAGGATTCACACAAACGTAAGGGGCTTCACGCTGTAACCGCCTTTCAGCACTTGATCGTAGGTCTCGAGACCGAAGAACTTGATTAAATATGAACAGAAGTGACACGGCACGATTACCTCGATGATGTTTTGCATTTAAGGGCTTCTTCACCTAAGCCATACCAGTAAGTTGCTTGTCATCTCTTCAATTTCTTATTTTAATTTCACAGACCGTCTCTGCCTCCCTCCCGAACCACAGCCCTTCTGCTGCCTCCTTAGCCAATAGCTACACGTACAAAAAAGTAGGGCAGGTGCTCAGAAAACCTTTATCATTCCAAATTCTGTTCCTGAGGTGTATAAACCACAACTCAGCTGCTCTAAAACCATGTCCTGATGGGCCCTGCTTATTCAATACTTACAGCTCCAGCCACGCAGTTCAGCCAGCGCTGGAGGGAGCTGAACCATATGACTTAGTTCTTTGAGCAGATTAGATTCAATAACGTGCAACTCCGAGCAAACCACATATTTTAAGGAAGAACTACAAGAGAAACCAGGTTAGAAAGAACCACCTTACAAAGAGGATGGACAATCTATTAGCTCTGGGCAAGCCAGACAATCATCGTGCACAAAACGAGCGGTACAAAACCAAACAGAGATGGCAGAGAGATTCGTAAAGCTTTCTGCACTTTTATTCTTCCGGTCCAGCATGTTTTCCAATCTCCTTGTCAGAAAGTTTCAAGGTCACATCAGAACAGCCACAAGTTCACCTCCGCTATGTGCAAAATTCCAACATATTTACACAGAGAGCTAAAACTGCAAAGGTAAAACCAAAGCTAAAGGCCACGACTTCTTCTAAGTCTGAGAGACCCTTGCAAACATATTCCAAACTTTTAAAACAAGCTACCGTCTTTTTTGACTGATAAAAAGCTTTATTTGTTGAACAAAACTACAGCAGGATCCTTCCGGTGAACACTTTCTTCTTCCTTTCCAGCACACTCCCATTAACCGACAGACTTCTTCACGTGGTGCCTTGCTGTTTCACTTCACGCTCCTCCCCATGGTTACCTGCTTTTTTTTACAGCATAAACCGTCTTGACTCTTGCCTTGCCTTTTGACAAAAACTTGACATGGCATCTGTTCAAAAGAAGCTGGAGCTCAGAGGGGAGAGGTTTAAAAAGTCTGTAAATAGCAGGCTGAATGCGGCAGGGATCTACTTCCAGGCCACAAACTCTGGTGTCCAAGCCACCATCCTAAGTGACCCTAAATAAAAGTAGTGATGGCAAAAGGAGGCAACTTCTTCACAACTTCGAAACGCCTGAATTACTCCTCCCAAGCAAGTTTCCCTGGTTAAAGATAACCCAAGATCAGCTGCTTTGTCCACAACCCAGTATGCACAGAAATGACATTGGCAGAAACCCCTTCAGATGGGAACAGAGCAAAGGAAAGGAAGATGTTTCCTAAACGCTCGACTTGGCTTTACACATCCGGACTGAAACGTTTTGTTTTGTAGGTACAGCAACTTTTTCTGTCCAATTTCTACCCAGACACCACAGTGCTGACCCCAGACAAGCAACGTGACAGAATCCAGTCCAATCGCGAGCCAGGAGCACGGTTGGGTAGTCTTGGGTGGCTGGAAGGAGGAGGAACAGGGACTCAAGGAAAGGGATCCGTTTTCCGACGAGCGTTCACAGCTGGTCTTGGGTCTGTTTCGGAGATGGAGCCGTTGTCACAACCACAGTGGAAACTGCTTTAGTAGAGCCAGATACTGTTCCCTGCTGGAGATGGGAGGCTGGTACCGTTTGAATTCGCACCTGTTGGAAACGGAAAAAAAAAATAACTGAAAGCACGAACAACCTGGTGACACATCGCACTCGCGTTGCCGGCAAATTATCTGCTTCTGCTGCCAACGAAAAGTGAGTTATTTGAACAGGACTGAGCACCGAAAACCACCAAGAACAGGCTCAGCACAAGATCACTGCGGCCACTGGGATGGTGGCAAGAGATTTCAAGCTGAGAGAGGAAGACTTAAAAACTACTTTGAATAAAAAGCCGCACGTCAGCTGCTTTTGCAAGTTTTCAGAAGGAGGACTCGGATCCACTGGATACTTCACTTCTACAGACTGGCTGCTAGCAGCTCTCAGTGCAGGTAAATTCTGTGGCGTTCCAGAACACCGAGTTTCCAGACAGAGAGATGCATGTGGAGAGAAGTGACGTGATGTCTTCAAGAAACGCTGACCTGCAGAAGCCAAAGCACAAAGCCCTACAAAAAGAGCCAAGCGTACAGAAACAATCCTTCGAGCAGCTGGGAACACCTCCCGACGGGAGTTTTGGTTTTCCATTTGTCACACCATCAGCGCTTCAAAAATATTGTAAAACCTGATCTGGATGGAAGGAAGGTAAAGGAGGTGATGCGTGGCACGTGCTTAACGCAGACGCTACCGCCAAGCTGTGCACCTGTCCTTTTTAGAGTCTAAAGTCCTCACGGAGACGTTAAATCCTAAAAAAGCAACTCATACGACCGTTCTAGGCTGTTACCTGTGTGGCCTGGCCTTGCTGTTGCAGCTGCTGCAGTTGCTGTGCAGTCAGAAAACTCACTGGCTTGTTCCCAGCGATCAGTTTTGTCCCCGCCGGCATTGTAGTCAGGATGATATTTCGACTTAATCCGCCGAGGCTAAGGGAAGAGAATTGTTGCAAGGTTAGCGAACTGCACGGCAGGCTAGGTTTTGCAGACTCACAAATTGTTCTTCAGTTGCTAGGAGATGGAAGTCGCTTATCTCATTTACTAATGATTTTAAGACACTACCAGAATCCACAAAAAGACTTCAATATCAGAAGAATTTTCACCAAGGCAGGTAACTCTTCTCAAGTTTCTTTAATGGAGCGATGGCCTCGGGTTACACATATTTTTAGGTATGTCACCAGGTTAATTCTTGCTCAAACACACAGAACTGCTCTAATGGCCGGTTTCAAGGCAAAGAATGTTTTTTCTTCAAGGCATTTGCTAGAACCTACATCTCGGGGCACCAAAACAAAACTCTATCTCACTGCCACACACCGTATTAATTCAGTTTCTTGCAGCTAACAGACCTGACTGCAAGTCTATTCCACCCTCTGCTTGCCAGCTCCCCAGGAAACCGAGCACAGACCTTCCTCAGCCTTTTTTCTAAAGCAAAACTAAGGGATGCAGAATACTCACTTGGCCCCGAGGTTGCCCTTGATGATGGGCGCAGTCACCACACTCTTGCCTTTCACCGGCTGGCTGATCACCGACAGCGGCACCGTTATTCGCGCCGGTACTTTACCCTGGAGAAGTTGAAGAACACGTGAGAAGCCGCAGGGAGTTGAGCAGAGAAACTGCTTGACAACATGCAATTACCACTCGGCTCCCTTTTTAGGAGTCCTGGGAGTAGAAACCAACAGCAGCTTTGCTGATGAAATCCGTGCTCCGTCACAGGCTCATTAAAATTCACCTCCTTCACTTCCCAGCCCTGCAAACCCGCATCATCGTTGCACCACAGTGCTTCTCTGAGAAGGACCATTTTATCCATCCGTGATTTTTGTCCTTAGGAAACTCCTGTAATTAGCTCAGGAGACTTTCACGACACAGTTTATGGTGCTTTAACGTTTGGGCATTAAAATTGCATCAGATTGGGCGACGGGTGAAAAAGTTAATACAAGGAACAAGCGCTTCTAGTTCTGACACCATTCCAAGAGAAATTTTTTCAGAGGTGTGAGGCAAAATGCTGAGCTGCACGACTTCAGCAAAGCAGTTTATTTCCTCTACCCCCAACAGGAGCTAAGAGAAGGCACAACTGACTGTTTTCCGGTCATTCAGCTACAATTCCAACACCACGAAATTAACTGCAGACCCACATTCTACAGCACTCTTACCCTGCAGATGTGAAGAGAAGCTCTCAGATGGAAAACATCGACATATTTCAGCATTTCCCTCTCCCACCCACCTCCAGAAAAAAGGAGAGCGGGACTCACCGCCTGGGATGTCGACACTACAGTGGTGCTGACGGGGACCTGCCGCACAGCCGTGGCTCCCGTGCCTAAAGTTATGGGAGTCCCAGCAGCTCCTGAGGCCACGGCAACTGCTTTGGACACGGTGGCGCTCACGGTTGGCAAAGAGACAGCTGAGGTATGGACAGCGCCGGCCACGCTCACTGCCGAGGAAGAGGGCACTTGCTTAGCGTGAGTTGCTACCGTAATAGTCTGCCCGGCTTTGGGAGGCATCACCCCCAGCCCCTGCACGATTCTTATCGTGGCAGCCGGTTTGGCCTCCGTGGATGGCGCCGTCGTTATGGTTTTGCTCTTCTGATCCGCCACGGTCATGCCCAGAGCGGGCATGAGGCGGAAAGCGGAGCCTGTTGGCTCTGCAGTCTTTAAGTCAGGTGTCACTTTAACCACCGTGCTTCCAGCTGGGCTGGAAGAAGCAGAAGTGGCCGTGCTGGTCTTGGCTGGAGAATCGGCAGCCTGGACAGGATTGGACGTCACGTGCAAAGTTGCAGAGATGCCTTTCCCCCCGGCGCTGCTTCCCGCAGCTGCTGTGAAGAGGTCCTGAGTCAGTTTGACGGTAGTGACTTGCGATTTGGCCAGCGTGGCCATCATGTCCGGGGTGATCCGCAGCACAGTCTGTCCCTTGGCATCTGTAGTGATAGAGGACGGGGGAAGGCGCAACACATCCTTGCCCTGGATCCGAAAATTGGTCGCGGTGAGCGGGATGCCGCTGCCAGGCTGGGTCTTCACGCCCAGCTGTCCGGTAATCGCCACCTGGAAGAGATCGGAGCAACAGCCTTGTCAAACCAGGACACAACCGAAGCAGAACTTCCCCATAGGATGATGTTTGCTCCCACCAGAATCAGTTGCCTATCAGGTGGTGTTCCCAAAACTGCACAAAATACGAAATACTGCGGAGTTGCTTTTTCAAGGGGCATGAACAAAAGTGAAATCAACACCTGAAGATGGTTAATCCTGCGCTGACACATCCTGGATGTGAAAATGGGGCTCAAATACACCAAATCAGCAAGAGCCTAAATCTGTATGATCGGTAACTCTTACAGCATTGCAGCTCACCACAGTTTTCTTTATCCTTTCACATCCACATATCACACCTGTCAAATCGGAAACAACTGGGTTGTGGAGCCCAGTTCCTTGTCTCTCCCTTCCTCTCTTACCTGCTTGATGATATTCTGACCGGCTACGTTCTGGATGACAGTGGTAGAGGAGGGGCTCGTGGCAGAACTGCCCGGAGAGCTGGTTACAGGTTTTACAGCCGGACTGGGCGCTGCAGACAGTCCTGTCACTGTGATGCCCGTCTGTCCCGTCACGGAGCTTCCTGGTCTTTGCACCTGCACTGGGCTGGTTTGAGCTTTTACTGGCAGAGTCATCACAGCCTACAGCAAAACACAGAGGCAGGCTAACATGAGACCATCATCCTTTTGCCTCCAGCCTCAGCTTGAAAGTTCCATGGACGTTTTACTGTCACGCACAATTTAGTTTTGCCACGTAAACACGACGAAAAGAAGAGCGCTGAACAGTATTGTACACACACAACTGCCTCTGTGCACTCGCTCTGCAGATACTGCGTGTTCCAAGCGAGCAAGTAATCCCTGTGCACATCAAAACACAAGAAGCAGCCAGACTACAAGTCAGAGCTGCTCCACCACCTCCACGCAGCCAAACTCACCTGAGGGAGCACTTTGGTTGGCGTGGCCGTAGCTGGGACGCGGATTTGAGGCACCGACGTAGGTTGCTGCTGCTGGGTTACCACCGGGGCTTGCTGAGACACGGCAGGGAGGCTGGACTGGGCAGTGACCACCCGGACCTGGGGCAGTCCCGAGGAGGTGGTGTGACTTACCACCCGCGTCGGGGGTGGCTGTGGGGCCGGCTGGAAATGGAAAGCAACGTCCCGAGCTGTGGCATGGTAGGGGACGACACCAGGAGAACGCTACGGGAAAGATAAAGCCAGCAGGTCAGCAAAGATGTAGGAAAGGATTGAGAAAGAATCAGTAATGTTCACAAGTGATGGATGAGGCAGAAGAAGTACCTTTGGCTGGGTTTTGCTGGCTCCGACCCGGCACTGGAGACGCTCTTGCTAACCACAGACACCGGCGGGGGTGAAATCGGTGTTGCTGGCAACGCTGGTGCAGTTGGTGTCACGGGAGTCACGGGAGTCGGTGGCATGCTGGAGTCGCTGAGGCTCAGCTGACTGGGCTCTGATGCGCTGCTGGGGAGTGCTTTCACAGCACTCTCCTTGCTGCTAGACTTCTGCAAAGAAAGCACGTCAAGCGTGAAGGCTTTCACAAAAACTGTGTTTGACCGCTGAGCGCTTCAAGCTGAGTTCTTACGAACTCGGTGCTAAACCCTGAAATCACAGATGACTGACTCTCTGCCTTCCTCCACTGCAGCCACATGTGGGCTGGTGCATTTGGCTGCTTCTGTTCTCAGGGGAAATTGCATCTCAGCTGTGACCAACACTCATAACATGCAGATTTCCAGTTAATTTGCCAAAAGCAACTGCTTTAGATGGATCTGGTATCAACAGCAACAACAAAAAAAGACATCTAAACCCCGGCAGCTTCAGCACGGGAAGGGAGAGAGCAAAAGAGATGTCGTTCCACACACTCTGCTACAGATTAACCTCAAAATTAGATCTGAAAGACCATCCCTAAGACATGAAGCACAAATTAATTCCATTAATCTTCCTGCT
>NW_009705127.1:23436-31804 GCF_000703405.1 Apaloderma vittatum
TCTTTCCCTCTTCATTTTGTGCGCCGGGGCTAGACCAACAACAATCATATATATAAAATGAACTGATAACTCAAACGATTTCCATCAGCCACCACGGATGCAGAATTTCGGGATCAAACTAACCCCGTATCTCCCTCCCAATCTCAAAAGCATCCATGCAAAGAAATTCACCATTTTAGCCGGAGGTTTCGGCTTCTGCTGAAGGGCTTTCTTGGCCTTTGCTGCAGCAGCTTGAGCCTGGTGAATCCGTTCTGAAAATACAAATTACTGGTTAGAGTTTCCAAACTCCGACACGCTGCTCTGCAAGACTGGATTTAAGTGCTGATGGGCTAACACGAGCAAACTGACTAGAGGAAGAAGCCAGACTGACAAATTCATGTTTGTTATCCAGACATATTGAAGTAGCTCAAGAGATCTATAGACATTTTCAATTTGTAAGGTTACCACCAAGCCAAACTCACCAAACTCTTCCTCACTCCTGTCCCGGTGCAGGTAGATCCACAACTTGCGTCCAATATCGTATTTCACACAGGGATCTTTCTCATAATGCAATCGATCCAAAGCACCGCTAACAACAGTATTAACCTGAAAGTTCAGAATTCAGGGAATCAGAAGATAGGAAAAGTAATTCTGCTTGGCATAAAACCCGAGTAAGCTGCTAGAAATCTTCATCTGGGTAAGAACTGACTGAGAGCAGATGCCGTGGCACAGGATGCTGTTTGCACCTTGGATTAGATGGAAAACTGAAAGCTCCAAAAATTGTCTGTTTCTAAATCGAAAACAGGAGCTGACCCAGTGTTAATTCTGTGGCTTTTCCAGCTGGTTTTATATCATCCGGAGTTCGGTGCAGACTGGCAGCAGCAGAGCAGTACACAGCTCATGAAAGCTTCTCAGCCACTGAGTATTGCCCATTACGAGGAGAATCTGTCTGAGGCCAGACGTGACATCCAACTTACCTGAGCGCTTGTGACATCAGGAGCCAGGAACTGGGAATCTTTAAGCAGCTCACAAATCTCAGCGCGAGTTCCTTCTCCGTTAGGAAGGCGAGCAGCAGCATCACGAACTGAAATACAAGATTCAGAGCTTCAATTACCAGAAGTACCTACCCAGGCACCCTAAAGTCTTTTTTTGGGGGGAAATGGGATCCCATGTCTTTTGAAAATGAATTTTTTTGGCCATCACCTTACCGAGGGACAAGATGGTGACGTAGGCTGGTCTGTCTGAGCGCAGGAGAGAATGCTCTCGGGCTTTGTTTAACGAGGTTTCCTTGTCAAACACCCCCTTCACAGGACCAACGACTGACTCAAAGCCGTGCATACGGAAAGTGAAAGCTTTGTGAGGCTGGCTGTAACGGTAACGCTCCTGTATTTGGAAACAAGTGGACTAGATTTAGCAGGAAACACAGAGTGAAGTCTTAAACCCGGGCTTATAATATAAGTTAAGTTATTATCATTCTCTAAAGTAAGCTTTCTTTTAAAACTGAAGGCTCAAATGTTGCTGCATAAACTGATTTCAGATCAAGACAAGTACAAGCTACTTCAAGCAGAATACAAAGCACCACTTCAGTGTGGAGGTGCAGAGCATTAGGTTCTTCCTCCTCTCACCCGGCAAAAGAAACATTTCCAAAATTTAAGCTGGATATTTTGTCACACCCTCAGGGAGAAGAATCATCATGTGTTTACCCTGTAACAGACACTTGCCTCTACTACAGGCAAGATAACTAAGATAGAATATCAAACTGCACAGAAATTCTCTTAGTTTAGCGGCCAACTGTTTCAAAATGTGCACTGAAAATTAACTCGTACCTGCTCCTGAAACACACGTTTCTCCTCGCCAGTGCTAGGTCGAACTACATAGTCAGTCCTTCTGAAACAAAGGTCACCATCAGTTCTGAGCAACAACAAACCCCAAACAGTCCCAAGGAACATCCCAAAGGGTAAAGTCACCTCACTGCTCCCGCAAATTCTTCTGCAGAAGTCCTGCAGAGATCTTAAAATATGGTCTTACCTGAAGGTAAGCAAGGACCTCAGAGAATCTCATTACCAGCACCTAAGTTAGACTACAGGTTTGTTCTGCTAATACTTGGAGACAATCAGCTGATTCTGTGAAGGTTAGTTACTGTATTTATTGAATACTAGCAATCTCCCTCCGGCCCCACGATGTAAAATCTTTTTACGTTAAGTAACCAGCTGCTCATACCCAGAGGCACAAGGACCAAAGTTCAGAGCTTTAGCATGCACTACTTACACTCTGGGAATCGGTGTTGTGGCATCTGAGCTGTCTTCATTTTCCTATTAAAAACCAGAAATGTCAGTGTTGGATATAACTCAGGTCAGGTTCCGCACTGCTACAAGGTGATATTTTTTCTGACTCACTTTGAAAAAAGTCTGGTCTTTGGTTTCCAACCAGAGCTGAAACAGCGCTGCCAGTTCCTTCTCATGATCTTGCCAAGAACCTAATTCAAGGAAAAAGGAAAAATAGGCAACAGAAGTCCTTTATTAGTTACGGTTGCTTGTACTTCCCAGTCATCTCCTGCTCTGTGCCTCGCCATTCACAAGGCATCTCCCACACTTCACAGATGCTCCCCTTTCAATACTCAAACACATCCAGGCTTAGGAAAGTGCTAAAACCTGGCTGATCCCAGTCTTGTGCAAACCTCAAACCCAGACCACATCTTCCCTTAGCTAAAAGGTCTAACCAACAAATTCACAGCTCTGCTTGCCTTTCTCTCTGGGCTGCAGCAGGCTGAAAAGTCAAGAAAACAACCAAGCTTTACTGCAGGAGAGCACAAGATACTCACCAAGCAATTTCCACTGCTGAGTTTTCTCCTTGAATTCAACGAAAGGCGAGAAGCTGGAAGGAACATCTACAACAAAAAACGTGTAAGTCAGAGACATCACACAGCTGTCCCATCCCCCCAACCCTACTGGGGCAACGCAAGCTGCCGAGTTAGACTTGTAATGACAGAGAAAGCATTTTAAGTGGTTATGTAAGCACATCTCTAAATTTATACTTGCCCAAAGGGAGGGTAAGCCTCTCGGGGTAACCGTGTGAGCACAAGAACAGAACAGGATAATGAGTCTTTCATCTACAGGCTGTCAGGTGAGATCCTGTTCATGCTGGGAGACACCAGCAACTGTTACCGTACGGTGACTTCTCCTGGGCTCAGGGGAAGTGAACTCGGGATTCACGAGCGTTACGGAGAACATAAAGCACTCCCGCTGCAAAGGCCACTACAAGCTACACCGCCTCTCCCTTTCAAACTTCCTACTAAGCAAAAGAGAACCTCAGAATAATGTGATTTGAAGGGAATGGCTGAAGCTTCGCTGGTCCAAGCTCCAGGTCAAAGCCGAGTCCATGTTTCGCTCAGGGCATCATCTAGTCTATTTTTTTATTATCTCCAAAGACAACCACAACATCTTTGCGCCAGCAAGAGGCCGATTTCTTCCTGCTTCAAGCACCTTGCCTGAAGCGTGGGAACTCAACGGGAGAAACCGTCTGTCTAGAGGCAATTTCACACACATCTTCACGCACTTGGGAATCGAGCTGGATTTTATCTGCCAGCCACACGCAGAACGCGTCTACCACCATCCAGAGACACAAGGCATAAAGTCTAACACAGAAACGTCGCCAACTACACAATGATTTACTGTAGTGACAAATTAAAAGTTGATTTGTGCTATAATATAAACCAGCACTGCTTAGATCTGTCATTCTTACCTCTGCTGTCACCTGTCAAGTACTGCAAGGCAGGTAAAACCAGTTCAGACCAGTTAGGGGCAAAGGAGAACCAGTTATTTAGTGCACTGGCAGGAGAAGATTGCCAATCTAGAATTTTATCTTCGAGCTGAAAAGAAAAACGAAATATTCTATTGAAGACAGCACATTTTAAACTATGACTGTTTTAACAGAAAGTGAAACAGTCGAAGATATCCAGGGGACACAAAGATTTTTAAGTATATTAAAAAAAACACCTGATGTTTTCAAGTAAACACAACACAGTATTTCAGATAACAGACACCCGAAAAGGGGAAAAACTTCCCCACCATCTCTGCGCCTAAAATAAAGAATATATCTAATCACGATCTAGGGGAATGGGTATGGAAAGACAAACAAATTCAACTAGCTAAATTTACAAAACTTATTAAAAAAAGAATGTGGTGCAGGATAACACTAGAGAAAAAGCACTATTACGCAGCTATAACCCCCCCTGTCCCTTAGTTTTGCTTTCTGCAAAGCTTCCTAGATAAGCAGGTGGTTCCTTACCACAGAGAGAGTAGCAGGTCCTTCCAGAAAGAGTATCTCCAAAAGAAGGAAAAAAAAGCTGGAAGAGATTTCGTTTATTCCAAGGCACGGCTTCAACTCTTCAAGAGGTCTTTGAATGAAAAAGAACACGAGTAAATATTCACTTTCATACACAAAGGTGAGCACCACACACTTCACACATCCCAGGCTGCACAAAGCCGGAGCCTGCAGAAGCTCCCCCAAAATCAGAGCTGCAACATCTGCTGCTCTCTCCGCCCGGGACCCCCTGAAGCACTTACTCCTCTTTGACGGACGCCAGAGGGATGGGGGAAGGATCCTGAGAGAGCGAGGAGATTCCATCCACGTTGCTAAGGGAGTCAGCCAAATCTTCCACCTCGGATTTAACGATCTTCAGCTTTTTTTTCTTCTTATCTTCTTTTTCCTTCACCTTTTTCTTGAGGGTTGCAAGGTCGTATAAGGCTTTAGATACGATAAAAGGTAATAATTACAATGAGCAATATGTCTTACCATATTTCATTGTGAATAAACTCATACTTAAATACATGTGGCTAGTGTGCACTCATTCACCACCAGTTCAGACCACCTTTAGTTTTCCCCTCAAAGCACTCTGTTTTAACACAAAACTTAATTTTAAACCAATGTATATGAAATTAGAAAGTGTCCAAGCCACTGACCTGCTAAGGAACCTTTTCTGCCAGCGTTTACTCGAGTCATAATGTCCTCAAGAGTCAAGTCTGTCGTCACCAGATCGGGGTGGTCCTACACAGGGCAAAGGGATAAAAATTACAACTGGCAGAAGACAAAGTGTTAAGAGAGCAACAAGGGTACAGAAGATCCCGTATCAGGGATCAGCTTCTAAAATTATTTACTGCAATGAAAGTTGGGAAGTCTTCCAACCCCAAAATCCAAAGTTTTGCCTCTCCAAAACGCAACTAAAATGACAAAATCCTTCCAAACAGAGGCATAAACAGGAGATGCTACGGATGCCGACAGTTAAATGCAGGTTACAGTAAAGGGATGAAGGAAGGTTGCACGCAAAAAAACCAGCCATCATTCTGTCACCCAGAAGTACCCTGACCTTTACCGCTAACAGATAAAGGACCAGCAGACAAAATTTAGTCCTGCCCCTCCAACTTCTCGATATCTTACAGGCTGACGTTTTCGTTTCTCATGGTGTTTCCTCAACATCATCTTCAAATCACTTTCCCCAAGTTCTATCCTGTCTGCAACGAAAAACATTTGGAGATTATTTGCAGTCTCCCATTACTGTTGCTTTACAGACTTCTCCAAACATAATTCTCTCCATTCCCACTTTCAACAATCTCCCCATTTAAATAACTATATTTTCCTTGTTTGAATTCCCTTCTTTTAAGTGACCATTTGTTCTGATATTTTCTTCCTTGGGTCATCAGATTTCACCGGTGACGCAAGCACAGAAGCGAAAAGAAGTGAGAATGAGCTGTGCTACACAAAGGGTCTGCAGACTTGCTTAGAGCAAGACATTCCCTCGGCACATACACCAAAATATTTCAAATTGGACTACCTGCGAGATCTCAAAGCAATTCTAACCACTAAGCCCATATAAACCCCAGTTTGGTTCTCACCTGCTGTTTTCATGTCCAAGGTTGACAACGTGGGGATCACTCTCAAGGGAACCGGTGGACTTGGACAACGTGCTGGCGAACTTGGAGGCCAGGAGCTTAGATCTCAAATAAATACAGAAATCAAGTTTACGGCTCCAAAACCTACCACCAATCTACATAAATCTATTACCCCATGTTCGCTAGAGCATAACCAATAAAACGGGTCCAGTTTTCATTCTCCTACCAAAGATATGGTCCCCATACTAAAAACTTGTTTCTTTATTCACACCTCAAGTCTTCAGTTCAGTTCAGGGCGTTACCTTCTTCATCAGAAGACAAGGTGGTATCTCCACACTCCTCCTTCACTTCCCTCAGAATCTTCAAGTAGCGACGGTGTGTCCGTCTGTCTCGTTCTTCCGCGTCATACGTCGAGGAGAAGCGCTTTCTCCTTAGGGTCATATCAGGGCCTCCCTTCCTGGCTAAATCCAGCAAGTGCTGGAAAACAAGATGCATGTGACGTTATATAAGAACACAAAAGCTCAACTCACATGCTTTAAGCAAGTTTAACATGTGGAGGTGGTACAAAGCCATCAATATCCACCACATACAAGATTTTAAATCCAGCATTTCAGACCACCACACAAGGACTGTGACTTATTAAGAGAGACTTTCTACCTCACCCACCCCTCCCCTCCATTTCGAGGACTAAGCAAGCATTTACACAAGGCACTTCAGCTGGCAGCAATTAGCCAACACCAGTATCCACAGACAGCTGTGCGAGTTTCAACACCTGGAATTTGCAAAGACCATGTTTCTAGGGATCTCAGAAATCAGGAGAGCAGCATTGAGTAAATCAGGCAAGAGGTGATGATGACCCAGAGACACTCACGTTGCGGGAAGCGAGGATCTGCTTGAGCAGTCGGTAGAAATACTGCTGCTGAGAGCGCAGGTAGCGTTTGTACTGCGACTTTAAACAGAGCTGCCGGTATTTCACAACTTCAGGATTAAAGTGCCCATCTGTAAGAAAGAAGTAAAACCAGCTCAGTTTTCATCAACTGCTACTTGAGAACTCAACCCGGAAAACACACAGAAGTTTATTCCGCTCACTGACCTCGGAAGAGTTTCTGAGCGATGTGCAGTGGGTTTCCAAAACGGAAGTTTTCCCCGCTGAACAACGCGGAGATGAGTTTGTTCTGATGCTCTCGGTTGTTTTCGGGAAAGTGAGGCAGGAATTTCTTTAGGTGGTCTCGTTGCGCATCTGTCAGCACCTCCTGCCACGTAGACAAGCTGACGACGTCAAAGAAGATCTCGGGCTAAAGAAAGCAATAAAGAAAATAGACAGAGTGAAGAAAATGCACCCAGGACCTTAAGAATGTTATAGCCCCTAAGGCCCTCTGTGGTTAAACAACAAGTCAGGAGGCAGTGTTACACACCTCACCAAATGCAGAAAGCAATAAAGTAAAGAAACAAAAAGAATAAAGAGGAAATTAAGTGCAGTACTAGCAATGATAAAATGCAGAACTTCTAACAAAACTTTCCTAAAGGCAATTTTAAAATGAGAGCGATAGTCATGTTAGAAAAAGAACACAGTTGAACGGTTTGGGTTGGAAAGGACCTTCCAGATCGTCTGGTTCCAACTCCCCTGCCGTGGGCATAGACACTAGTTGCTCAGCTTTCCTGAGACGAATCAAAGCCCTCTTTGACAACTTTCCCAGAGCAGTCAGAAACCTCTTCCCTGTTTTCAGTTTGCTCCGTAAGCCCCGCAAAGGGAGTCAGGCGTGCTGTTTATCCAGGCTCTGAAGAGGTAAAGCAGTACTCACGTCCTCCAGGAGGTCCTCGGGCAGGCTAACCCTGGTGGTGCCCAGCATGCAGTCCTCCATGATGCGTGTGCCATGGCCTTCCCCGCAGGGCCCCAGCTCCAGCGGGTCCGTCAGCATCTGCTCCAGCGAGTCCATTCTTCACCCTGAGCAACGGGACCAAAACCTTCCTCAGCAACCCAAAAAACCCTGGGGTAACCCCAAAAAACCCTGGGGTAACCCCCAAAATCCCAGGGTAACATCGCCAGCCTAGGAACCACGGGGAAGCCTCGCACGATAGTACACAAACTAAAGAACTGGGCTGTCAGACAGGTAAAATCTCGCTGTGTTAATTTATTAATCGATTATAAGAGGGGCTATTAACAGAGGGAAGGTTTTAGGGACAGGCAGGCTGGGAAGCAGAGGTGACCCACATTGCTTCCCACCCGCAGATGTTTGCAGCAGAGTTAAATATTAGGAAAAACTACATTTAACCCCCCCAAAAGTGGCTTTAAAGGTGCAAAACCGAAGCAGGGGCCTAAGGGCAGGGCTGAATTGGCGGACGCGAGTGGGCCCCTGAGCCCCTCATGGGAAACAGCTGTGCCGGGCAACGCTTGAAGGAGGCGGAATAAATAAAAGTAAACCTTCGGAACCGCGGCGGAGGGTAAGAAAGCACAGGGGAAAACAAAATAAAAATAAAAAGAGGGTGTTTCATACCCTGAG
>NW_009705128.1:0-4132 GCF_000703405.1 Apaloderma vittatum
TGGGAACTTTGTATATTTCATTTGCGTTAAACGACAGTTATAGTGACTTTAAAAAGTAAACAACCTATTTTCTGTATATACACCTCTTATAAAAGGATTTGAATATCTAGTTAGCTATCATTTATATCTGCTGCCACATTGGATTTCAGTGTAATTTATCAGGCTTTATAAAAGTATCTCTGCCATCTCTTGATTAAACAAACATTAGGTTGCTAGATTAATCAGAGCTTCCAAAATATTTCCACAGAATGTTTGTTTGAATTAGGGCTGGTTTTAACTAAGACACCTTCATGTTCATGTACTGCAATAGACATTGACCATAATACTTGACTGCTTTTTCTGTGTGTTTAGACATTATTGCAACTCCTGTTAACTAGATTAGAAGGAGTGTTAAGGAAGATTTACATTAATGCAAAGACATGTAAAGTCATGGGAAAATATATTAATATAAAAATCATGCAGTTATCACACAACCTGTTCTTCTATTTATCCATCAACCCAGATTTATTGTGTCTTTACACAAATGTGCACAAGTGAGATGGATGCTAAAGGCTTGGACCAAAGACTCTTGACATCAACAGAAAACTCAAGTGACTTCAAAGAGTTGTGCATGAGACTTTATATCATTTTCAAGACAAATCCACCATACGAAAGATAGTCAGCATCAGATCTGCTAATTTAATATCCACCTATTGTTCTTCAAACCAGCATTATGATGAAACCAGATCTGGTAATTAAACTGAATTCCACAACTGATTTTTCACAGGAGTGCTAATGGTCTCTGCCTATTCAGAACATTTTAAGCCAGGAGTTAAGTCCAGGAGTCCCAGAGACAACTGTGAAACACAGAAGGCAGTTAGGAGAGCCATGAATCAAGTGGCTGCCTGTTCCCATGGGGAAGAAAGACACCTTGTTGTGTGTGGAAACATTCTCCAGAACTAGGGTATTTTTGACAATTTTAAATGTGCAGTGGCAAAGAAAAATTCCCATTTTGCATCAGTTCATACTTCAATTCCTTGCACTAGTTTCCATCTAAGAAGGCTTAATGCCCAAATTATACCTTTTCATTAGACAAAAGGGAGTCCTTTGTTAAATCTATGGTAAACAGACATGATTATAGCCCTGTTTAAACCAGAATACCACTTAAGAGTTATAATTTGTCCTCTCTTGTCTTACCGATATAGGACAATATGAAATGTTGCTGGCAAATAAATTATGACAGCCGTTGCTGTACAGCTATTCTTACTGTCATCCATATATTTCCCATAAGCTTGGAAGCACAGTCAGCACTGGGCCCTCATTTCTACTGACCTAAAGCAAAGGACAGAGTTTTCTTACTCTTTCTAATACTTACACAATACAGCCCTAGAAGTGTACAGTTCTGCTGTATTCATTGTATGGATGACAACATTTTTTCTGAGAAAATTGCCCTGCACTCCTCTCCATTTAATTGCACTGCTGCAGCTTAACTGCAGAACTAAATTTTGGCTATGAATATAGTCGTCTTTAATATTTTACCAGGAAGAAAGCTACTTTTGTAACGGAAATGCATGTCCACAGGAAGGACTTACACATTACACCTGGGCAAGCCACTGGGTGTCAAACCAGAAATACCATGCAGTAAGTACTTTCTGAGACAAAAGGCAGTGAACTCTTGCTGACACATGCGCTCAGTTTCCCTATTCAGGCCTCCAAGCATGACTTTGCATGCAATTCACTCCCAACACTGCCTTCTCCACACAAACTCTCCTACACACTACCCTTCAGCTTTCTTAATTAATTTTATGGAAGACTATTGTTTTACCCATGTTTTTTGTATTTAGTAATACATGAAACATACAGTGACTTTCCCCAAAATAAACAGTGCTGGAAATTATTGTGCACTTTATATTTTTCAGTATATTCATTGTAAATCTACAACTCATTTAGCACTTTCTTTGTCCAGGTGCAAATTAGAATATATTTTTCTATTACTTTCCCTCACTTCTAGTTTAAGGTAAATTTCTAAAGAGCTTGATATTGCTGATCCTAAAGAACAGATGGGGAACTTTCTGCTAATGGCAGGGTATTTTGCTCTCACAGAAGCATGAGACATTTGCATTTTGGCAAAAAGCCATCATCTACACACTATGTCGTCAGTGTTGGCTGATCCTTAAATGACTGCTCTACTGCCACTTACTCCATCTGCCAGACGCCACTGCCTTTTCCTCTACTCCAGCAGGACGGTAAATGGCACAACCTATACATATGCTAAACAAAAGCCAGGTGAGCCTAGAAACCAAACTTCTCCAATCATATTTTCCCTTATACAGAAAGTAGTACAAAAGACACTCATTAGCATATACCAGAAACACAGACATTGTGGCATATTCAAGCTGCTCATGCACATTCATATCAAAAGCTGGTATTCCAGACATGATTGCACAGGTTAGCCAGATTGATTCTGAGTTGGAAGTGGGTTTTGAATTAGAGTGAGTGTATCTGCATGAAAGGAACTGGAAGTTCAGCCTAGATCAAACGAAACTACACACTTTTTGTTTTCGCTACCTATCTTCAGCATTTAGGCCAGTCAAAGACCTTGGCAGTAGCAAAGAATGTATCCACAACAGGCTGGGGAGATGTAGCGTATCTGCATCAAATTCCTATTGAAGGATAAGTAGTGCTAGGAAGGAAGAGCAGATTACCAGGCTGCCAAACACCAAAAAATACAAAAGGATTGCATAGATAACAAACTTTATCCTCTTCCTCACTGAAGCTCAAATATAAAGTGCTCCCAATCTGCCTGCATGGAGTTGCTTGAGAACATGGACACTGTCAGGAGCATAGGAAAAATGAACCAGGATTTCAGGGAACAACCTGCTTCGCAGTGGACAGTTTGAAGAGCTGGCATATATTTTTATAAAGGCATTTCCGTATTGATGCTACAGTTTCTCTCTGACATACTAATTCACATACCAATAACTTGAGAAATGAGACCTATAGACATACCATCCTAGCTTGGATCATCTTCCCTGGGCTTCCACATGGATAAGAAGAGCTGTGATACTTCTGTGTAGTAGCTTAATTTCAAAATCACTGAACCCTGAAAGCCTTAAATGAGTTTTCCCTTTCTGAAATGGAAAATAAAACTTCAAGATGCAATTGTTGAAAAGCTTCCCTAAATCTCCTGTGAATCACAGTGCAGTTTTATATAGATCTAACACCCATCATACCCATAATTCTTCATTAAAATACAGCCTTAGCTGTATAAGATAGAATACATTTTATGTGCAGCCTTGCTTACCTTTATTGTAATCAGAGAGATTTCAGAAAGAGAGAAAGAAAGAGAGAAAAAGAGAGAAAGACTTGAAAAAGACTTTCCTCACAGGGAGAACAAAAAACAAAACTGGAGATTTACTTAGGTAAGTAACAATGTATAACCAATAAAATCCAACATAAGAAAAAATACAACTAAAAATAGGATAAAAAATGTCCTAGATGTGCAACTACTAAAACCAGAATCTTCTTAGTGCACTGTAAGAATGCCAAGCTCCTACGATATGTAGCAAAGCCAACCGCTATGACGTACGGTGAGTCAAACGGATCTGCGGCAGCCCCGCACAGGTGCCAAGGATGGCCAAGCAAGGCTGAGGAGATGGCGATCCAGCGAGCCAAGGTCACAGAACCGCAGCACAGGACACCGACCACAAGCAACAGCGCAGCTTGAAGCATGGGAGCCTACACTGACAACCACAGGGAAAGCACGTGGCTGTGATATTAAGCTGTTGATTGCATTATCTTGGAATGACTTTTCATTTTATTAAAAGGGAAAAAAAATACAATATTTGAATGCACTTACTCCAGGATGACTTATTTCACTGTTGTTCTTTTCTGTTAATTCTGCACTGCTGATTCTGCAACTGACCTGAAAAATTTGAATTGACAAAATTAAACCCATGTGTAGGAACAAGATGAATTAAATCCATATGTAGGAACAAGTCTACTAATATTTTGCCCAACTATGTTTCTAATACTGCATAAATCACTACATTATCCAAGCACTTTCCAAAAATCTGCTTATCAAAAGCACTCCCACACAAATAAGAACACCTGCGCTGCCTCAGGTAAAAGGCCTATTTAGTTCAAATGTTCA
>NW_009705128.1:4174-4646 GCF_000703405.1 Apaloderma vittatum
ACCCTATAAAAAAACCGCAAGTACTTGCAAAATTCTCTCTCACGAATTCACATCGAGGGGCTTCCTCAGCCCTTTACTTCACAGTTCTTAACGGATTTCTTCTCCATAATGCTGAGTCACATCAAAATCTAAATAAATTATTAGCTTCTGTACATTCTGTAGGAAGGATTTGCAGTGCCTAACAAGGTAAATATTAAAAACAATATGATATTTTAAACTGAAATATGAGTATTGATTAAAAATTTTCAGCACTGTCCCTTTGGTCTATCTGTATTCTTTAAGAAAAATTTAATCCACTGTTTTATAAACATTAAGGCTGTGCATGTATTTTAAAAGTGACTATTATTGTGCAAGCATTGGTAGGTTTAGCAACAGGTAGAATACAAATTGAATACAAATTTTTTAACTATGACATAGTATGATGACTGAACAAGGTGAAATGAATTATATTCTGGCTCATTTACAATCTGGC
>NW_009705129.1:0-11971 GCF_000703405.1 Apaloderma vittatum
ACAAGGAAGAGGAAGACATGTTTGCATTTGGACAGGATTGTGTTATTTGTACTATTCTAATTATTCTCAGTTAATCACTTCAAAGTGCCTGGGGAAGAGGAATATATTCTAAATTCACCTTATAATTTTACTCCCTAGTAAAAGAACAGGGATATTAAATGAATGAAATCGATATGAATGAACGAAATGATATGAATCAATATGAATGAATACTCGATACTCACATACTAAGCTGAGATTTTAAGGACTTGTAACAAATTCTTCCCAAAATAAATGAAAAGCAAGCCTGTAATTGTCCTCTTAGCTTTGCAAAGAACATCATCTAAACCCCACAGAACATCTCTAAATACATATGAAGAATTATCATATTGAAATGGAACTGATGAAAGGAGTAAGTGGAAACACAATCCACACAAAACACTGGTATAGCACGCAGAGGCCACACTAAGAATACTGGGCTGGTTAAAAGAAATTGCTTACTATTTTTAAACTGATTTTTTCCCCTCATGGCATTTTCTTCTCAATTTTTCTTGCTGTCATCTATAGTCAAGTACATTTCCCCTGTAGCCCTTTTTACTAGCAAACTTCAGCAGAAGAGATATCCATGAATGCTGTCTCAGGAGTACTTAAGGAATGACCTATACTGAAGGCAAATTATCTGTCTGTTTGTACACTCACTCTTGTTTTGCTGATACATCCATCCATCCATACTGGAATCTGTGTAGCTGTGAAAACATTGGTAGACATGACGAGTTCACCTGCTCCTGTATGCACTTTATAAAGTAAATTTTGGTTGTCCTTCTCCAACTGAAACAGTAACTGGAACATTTGCAAATAAATCTCTTGTCTAGTCACAGTGACTTTAATCTGGCCTCCAAAGATCTAAATGCTGATGGCTGATCTGGAAGGAATAGACTGAAGCTATGTAATCACAGTCTGATAGCTTACAAATAATGTTATTGTGTATTATAGTAAATACATTGGAATTACAGACAAAATAAGGAAGTTGAACTGCACAAATAAACAATAACAAAGTGTATAATTCACTCCATCCAGGCAATCTATCAGTATGGATGTTAAACATACAGCTTAACTTATAATTTCATCTTATCCACTACAAAAGTATATAATGTTACCAGCTCTCTAACAGGGAAAAGTTCATATTATATAATACAGCAGATAACACAGCGGTACTCCTATCAGGATGACAGCAGACTGGATTCAAGACCACAACCAGACATCTTGGCATTGGAGTCATGCGTGACAGCCATTGGAGAAGAAAAGTGTATCTACCATGGTGATGTTAGCCTTCTAAGGCATCTGACCGACAGATTGGTCAGAAAGTGAGCACTTTCTGTTTCCCAAGAATCCCAGGAAAAGTTATTAATGCTGTGAGGGTCACATGTATATAGATAGACAGGGCCATGACTTCTAAGGGTGATCGGCCACATCAGAGAGGTCCAACATCACACTGCTATGAAAGACAGCTTGATGTCAAATGCCTACAAGATGTCCTCTTCTGCTAACAATACTTTGCTGCAGACCTAAAAAGGTACACTGTGAGAAACTGTTAATCTGGGTAAAAAAAAACCAGTTCACATTCTGAGTGATTTGCAGAAGGGAGTACAGCCTGTTTAGGGCAAGCACAGTGAAGTTCTCCAGCACCTTGACACCTCCTGCAGCAGACACACCCTTTCTGACTTAAAGTTGCACCTTCAATTATATTTCTCTACTCAGGCCTTCAAGCTATTCCAGTAAGCACCTTTTTCTAACATACTGTAAAAACTGTATCTTCTTTTTAACAAAGCTTTCTGTGTCTGATGGCAACATTTTCCTTCGAGATCATGCCCCTCTGCCTGAAGACAGAGGCTGCCATTCCCAGAAATGTCTGAGGAACAAGGTGGGTGAAAGATCAGCATCAATGCAGAAATATTGCCGGATATCCAAAAGCTGCAGTCTTGGTATCCTGCCCTGCAGCTGCTTCTCCTTTTTTATCTCCAAGCCCTGTGTACCTTGTCTGACGTATCATGTTTTATAAATAAACAGTTTGAATTTATTCAGTTGTTTTACATAGGACATGGAAGTAAGTCTCTGAGGCCGGAAGAAAATAATTGAACATATTTGCTTTTCACATGGTTCTCTTCTACACATTATATGGTTTCCACACAGCGCTACCTCTGTTCCTACAGGTCTGACTACCTTCAGATCCCTCCGCTGTTGGCTGTTTCTAAGGGACTGTGATGGATGTTCCATAACATAGGTTTCAAGCCTTCTGATAGATGGAAGACTATGGCCTTTTAAGAGCTATCAGCTAATTTGCTAGATACTGAGGCACAATTCCAGAACTTTATCATTTCTGGCAAGCTAGCCAACACCTCACTTGGACTTCCTGAGGTCAATGTTAAGAGTTTGTCTGCATTTCCCTGAACTTCATCCTCTTTTGTCTGCTTGGCCCTGCACGTAGCATAACTATGAAGAGCACATTTGCAACTCTAAGGATTATTAACTGGCAACTCCACAGACAGCCAAGGCCTTTTGGGGTCAGTCTTGACAGCAATGTCAGATGTGCTGGCACTCTTTGTCAAAGGATAAGATTTTCTGTTTAAACATAATCCCTTCTACCTATCAAAACTCTCTATATAGCACCATGTGTCACTAGCCTGTCATTGACTCAAAAAAAAATTATTTCTTGGGGCAATACTTGGACTGAGTGTACTCTCGCACAGGCTGTGAAGTCTATGTTCCCTCCATGTCTATTACTCCCTCCAGTCAAGTTTGCCTTTTTTCTCGTTTAACAGGTGAAATGGAATTTTACAGAAGGTGTTTTTACTGTTGGTTCTATAGACAAGTTATGAACTTAAACAAAACTCAATCCAAGGACAAACGAAAAATACTTTCACTTGCTCTGATCTTGTTAGATACGTTGTCAGGTTCTGCTGTGAGATTTGCCCTTTAGTCCCTTTCAGTGTCACAAACCTACCAGTGACTGACTTTTCCTTTGCCAATTCCCTATAGATGAGCTGTTATACTCTGGTTGTGCGGTACTTGCTCATACTAGAACTGAGCTAAGCCATTTTGCTTTGCACCAAGTTGCAACTACTTCTAGATTCCCTGCAGATAGGTGCGATGCCTGCCATTTGTTTACCCTGAGTTTTGCCTTTGTGCTTTGCCTGTACAAACATTTGCTTCCGTTCTCAGAAGGAAAATGCTTGGATCTTTTAATTTAAAAATGACCCATTAATTTGTCAAATTAACAGAGGTCCTCATTAGGTAGTGCATTATTCACTGTATTAGTGTTCCTACTGAAGTACCAAAAATAAATCAAAGTGATTTGTGGAATGGACACGGAAAAAATGGCAGTGTATGTGCCTGGAAAGCTAGTCAAACCATAAGTCTGGGGACAATCGAGGGACATAAACCAGCTTGAGGTAATGAGAAAAATATACACATAAAAGAATGTCAATTGTCTCAGGTGCCAAGTAGCTTACTGCTTACTGCAGAAGATTGTTTTGCATATAAAAAATATTCCCTCTTTACTGTTACAGAAGATAATTTCTGATGACCAACTGGATTACACAACGCTTTAGAGCATAAATGTAAAAACAGGGTTACAGGGTTTTTGCAGGGTCCTTTTCTGGGAGGTTTATCAAGCGAAGAATATATATTAACTCTTCTGTCTTCCAACAAATTTATGTCAGAGATATGATGGGATACATGAAAAATAGAAAAATATATCAACATAGTCAAGGTTCTAGCTATGACATGTCTCACAGTTCTTCAGCTTTCAAAATAATGCAAAAAGAGGAATTACATGAAAAAGCAAACAAAAATCCGGTTCATAACAGAAGTAGGATAAAATTTGAAAAGAAGTTGTTCTCTTAAGTCACACAGGGATCACTAGCTTATTTCAACATCCAAGACATTAAAAAGTATTGACTGTGATTTTTGAGTTTCTAGATCTCTGCCAGCTTAAAATACCAGGCAATCTGCAGAAATGCAATTGATTAAAATTCAGTTATTTAGATAACTCTGTATTAATTTTAAAGAGGTGAGATCCTACCAAGAGCTGAATAAACTGCATCTTTTTTACATCAGTGCTCCACAGCATGCAGCCAAAACTAATCTATGATTACACCGAAAGCTTCTTCCTAACTTGGATAAAGCTTGCAGAAGACAGCCAAGTGAAGAGGGAAGTTCAATAGACACTATTATAACCTATGGCACAAAAATGCAAATGAGCCTATACCTTTGGTGGAATTACCTTTATTTGTTCAAGGGTAAGCCAGAGCAGAAATATCGTCTAACTGTTATATAAAAGACAGCACAATAAAATACTCCAAATTAGAGTGAGTAGGCTTTCTGCCACAGGTAGACAAATAAATTGTTATGCCTATTAGCTTTATCCTTAATAGAATAAACAAGCACTGTATTGAATTATGATTCACAATTTAACTTTCTCAAATATAGTTAGCAATAACCAGTGTTAGAGGTATGATTATTGGATTGCAAATTATTTCAGTATGCCAATAATGTATTTAACATCATAGCAATGTTTTTTCATAATCCAATTTCTTATTACTGATCTCAGGTATTACAATTATGATGCAACAATTTTAGTTTTAATAAAAGAATGCAGTGACTCAAAACAGCCATTTAGTATTTGTCAGAGAATATTCATCCCTTCTGTTCTATTTTCCTGTTAGGCTACAAATTTATTTTGTTTGTTAATAATTGCTGATTAAAGTTACTGCTGCTTGGCCTAGGCTACCGTACAGTGTCCTGGGTACCTCCTGAGACTGTACTTTCACAGTTCTGCATGAGACAGAGTGAACTGAACAACTAAAAGCCTTAGGCTTTCTGGGCAGTATTGAGACCCGCTGTGGCATCTGAGCATCCAAACTTGGCAAGCAATTCATGCAGCTTGCTAAAACTTTAAAGCCTCTAGCAGGTTCACTCAACAAAGCACTCAAGGTGGCCTGAATGGTTTTCACTAGCTGATTGTGGGTGTTGTGTTCACTGCATCACAAACAAGCCTTGGAGAAGAGCTTCCCCTCTGCCTCATAGCACAGTCCCATGCTACTGCCAGACAGCCTATCTTAAAAGTTTCTTTGTGCCTGTTGATTGGTGCCGTACATGATGATTCAGTCCCACCAAGCAAACACCCACCAGCTGTCAATGCAGTAGAAAGGTGACAAAGCTGTTCTTCACTGTAAGCCACTCAGCTCATGGGGCCTCTCCCTCACTTAATGACAGCTCCAAAGCCTTGCAAGACAGGGGATTTCGTCCTCTTGGGAAATTAGGGAAAAGGCACGACCTGGGAAGGAGCTGCTAGTCTGACTGCAGAGATTGCAAGTTTTCCTGCCTGGTAGGAAGTCTCAGAGCAAAGCAGAGCTGAGAGAGGCTTTCACCACTTGTGCTGGAGTGCCCCCTGGCCTGCGTGGAAACAGGTTCTGGTAGTCTGTGCCCATCTGTGGTCACTCTGCAGTGGTGAAGCTGTACAGGGCAGCACTGTTGCCTGGCAGTCCTAGGGACTAAGCTGAGGCCGACATGGAAAGAACAAGAGCTTCTCCAAGTACCAGGTCAGGGAAACACCTAGGGGACACTGATCCCTGCTCTCTTGTGCAAGTAGAAGAAATACGTTCAGCACTGCGGAAGGCTCAGGGAAGAGCCACACAAGTGTCTCATCAGCCAGAAAACATACTTCTAAGAGGGAAGAAAGAAGGCTGATTTATCACCCCACTGAAGAGAAAGCTGAGAAGTACCAGCCTGGGTGAAGAAAAAGCCTTGTGCTACAAGAAAAGACTTTCTCTACTTTCATTAGGCCTAATGAGGTCCAGTGATAAGGGGGTCACGCTAGTCTAGTTCAAACCATGACTCACAAAAGATTGCAAAAAGTGGAGAATAATTAACTGCTGGATGAGGACAGCAGTGGAAACAGTATGTTCTCTTATTTCTGTGAGTTTCACATGTGGAGGTGGAGCAGATGTCTTTGCAAAATAAGTGCTGCAATTTAACTACATCCGATTTGGGAAACTGCCAACATCCCTGGTGACATGACCCAGCCTGTGTTATTCAGGAGGTATCCTAAATTGTTGTCACGTTGCCCTTCATCCTTAAAGAGCAACATGACAACAGCTAGTGCCTGCTTGTGCTAGATGAGTTAAAACAGCTTGATGTTCCTCGGCAGTTGTTCTCACATTCACAGCCAAAGTTCCCAGAGAAACCTAAGGGTTCCATAATGGATGTTGCTCATGGTGCATAGCTCTACCTCTATGCTATAGGGACCTATATAATTTATAGCTGATTACACCTATGGGCTGTCCCAGACACTCCAGATCACAATGACCACAGTACTGCCCAATTATCTGCTCCCATGTGCTTATTTATTTTGGGTCCCAAGTTGCTCAAATGCATAGAATTGGTAAAAACAGAGGCTAGGGGGGACTCAGAAGCTACTTTCATTCATACCTGAAAATATGCATTTTATCCAATGCAGTAAGTAATGCTGTAGAGCTCTCTGGCTGTTCAATACACTGGCACTATCTCACAGGTCTTTCTACAGACACTAACAATGGCAATTCTGTCTAAATAAACCAGCATCTCTGACACTTCTCTGCTATCCCTTGGGATTTGTTCAGCTTCCTCTCAGTGGATTTTTCTTCCACACAGCTCCAGACACTCCTAGATGTATCTTTTCTTCCTTTTCCCATTCTTCTCTTTTTATTTTTTTTCCTTAATTTTCCTTTTTTTCTTTTTTTTTTTAAACAACCAGTACACTTCTTCCTACTGAAACTCTCTTCTCCCTGTTGGAGATTGCCTTTCCTCATTCCAGTACCTGGCAGTCTCTGCGAACACATGCTGTTCAGGAAAACAGATGGGTTGCAGCCTACTGGGTCATTCAGCCAGGAGGAAATTTAATCTTTACACTACCATTTTTTTTCTTTGCTGTTTAAAAGGGCTCAGTAATTCTCTAGTAGTCTTCCCAATGCCAGTGTCATGGCTGAATTGTCAGTCCTGTCACCGTTACATTAGTTACACTGGGAATGTAAATAGAGTCAGATAATATATTTAAAAACTCCATCAGTTGCTCTCCAGCTCAGTTCAGAAATTGCTTCATGTTATCAACAGAAAATGAGTCTGTTACAGGCTAATAGTGATGGCCTGCTGTTGGATCATAATCATCCTCAGGAAGGACCAAAGGACCTACATTTTACTCCTAGATACACCTACTTATTTGTGTAAGAACATGTCTCTCCATGCCCAGATTTCTGTTCTCATTTTTCATCTCACTTAGAGTAACGAGTAACAGGAACTCCAAAAGCTCCAAAAGATCTGTCTCCCAGCATCCTCCTTCAGGTTTTGTCTGGTACTTCCTTTCTGACTCACTGTCACTAAGGATAAACAATCATCCTTTGAAGAAACATTTCCTGTCTTTTGCACCTAAGGTAACTGCTGGGGGCATCCTTACCTAGCTTTCACTGAAAGCAGTATGCAACAAGCAGCACAAGCAGAATAGTTTGTCAGTAAAAAGGCAACAACACTCATTGATTTTCTGAACCCTCTGAATATTGCTTCACTCCTCAGCATCACCCAGAGGTGATGCTGCACATCCCACCACTTAGAAAAAAATACGGCATTGTTCTGAAGAGCTCTTACACACCAGCTTTTTCCCTTTCTATCCCCTAAGTGCCCAAATATCAATGTTCTCAGTAAGCCTGAATTCAGGCTTCTCCGCAAACCCTAGGCAATGCTAACTTGCAGAGAGTCTAAAGAAGGATCACCCAATACAGACAACATGAAGTTCACACTTTAGTCCCCACCTAGCTGAGAGCAAAGAGGCTGTGGTCACAGGGGCAGGTTGAGTGTTCAGTACTCTGGTGAGCGGGAGCACAGATGTTCTTTTGATGGATGTGGCACAGTTTCAAAAAAAAACCAAACTCAAGCTCAAATAAGCCATGGTGGCAAACCTGCGCATTGGTAGTTAATTGTTCCATGTGCCCAGGTTGAAGAAATGGCCAACTACACTCTTGATCCCACCCAAACTCCTTGGCTCACTTGCTTCCTCTACAGTGAAAACACTCTTCCATCACCTGCTAAAGGATAACAGGGTACACTGAATCAAATTACTGAAGAGTACCTCTTTTCACTGTTGTGAATAAGTAATTTATGATGAGTAATTTGTTGCTACTTTTCCTTGCACCTGGTAGTTTATTCCCACTTCAGCCACAGCTTAGTGACAGGTGCCAGCAACCGTTCTCAAGAATTAACTCAAGAATCAGCAACGGTTACCATCAACTCTGGATCCTACAACTCACTATTATTGCAGCAATCAAGGAGCCACCAAGAGAAACTAGACCTCTGTTAGAGGGAACATAAAGCTATCCCAGACTCTTAAAGGGTGAGATGTTCATACAAACTTTTGCCTGCTGTTCCCATAGCCTGCAAAAGAACATGCCTGGCTATCTCCTCAAAGAAGAGGCTGCTGGAAGAAATACAAGCTGAGGAGCTACTTGTCCACCGGAAACAAGATTGCCCATGTCCTCCTGCCCAGGGTGCCCCATTCTATGAAGTGCTGGAAAATCTTGCTCATAGCATTTATCAGCCTTTGCAATAGAGTGAGTCCCAGACCCTGCAGCTCTCCTCACACAGCCTATTGATGTCCTTAGACCTCTGGGACAGGAAGAAATTGCATTGTCTACACACACTCCCTTGCCTCAGAAGAACAGAAGAAACAGACCTTTTTGGGACAAGAAGAAATTGCATTGTCTACACACACTCCTTTGCCTCAGAAGAACAGAAGAAACAGACCTTTCTACCTCATCTGATGTACAACATGAGTATTTTTCTCTACGCCTTACTGGTATCATCAGTAAATTCGCAGATGACACCAAGTTGGGTGGGAGGGTTGATCTGCACGAGGATAGGGAGGCTCTACAGAGGGACTTGGATAGATTGGATCGGTGGGCCAAGGTTAACGGGATGAGCTTCAACAAGGCCAAGTGCCAGGTCCTGCGCTTGGTCCACAACAACCTCATGCAGTGTTACAGGTTTGAGGAAGCATGGCTAGAAAGCTGTCTGGAAGAAAAGGACCTGTGGATTCTAACAGGCAAGTGTCTGAATATGAGCCAGCAGTGTGCCCAGGTGGCCAAGAAGGCCAACGGCATCCTGGCTTGTGTTAGAAACAGTGTGACCAGCAGGAGTAGGGAGGTGTTTGTCTCCCTGTTCTCAGCACTGGTGAGGCCTCACTTTGAGTATTGTGTTGAATTTTGGGCATCTCAATATAAGAAGGATGTCTAGGTCCTGGAGTGAGCACAGAGGAGGGTAACAAAGCTGGTGAAGGGCCTGGAAAATAACTCTTACAGAGAGCTATTGGGGCTGTTCAGTTTGAAGAAGAAGAGGCTGAAGGCAGACCTCATCGCTCTCTACAACTACCTGAAAGGACATTATAGAGACGTTGGTGCTGGTCTCTTCTCACAGGTAATTGGTAGTAGAACTAGAGGGAATGGCCACAAGCTGCAACGGGATAGATTTAGGCTGGATGTTTGGAAAAAATTTTTGACAGAAAGAGTAGTCAGGCACTGGAATAGGCTGCCCCGGGAGGTGGTTGAGTCACCTTTAAACAAAAGGACATTTAGATGTAGTGTTGGGGAATATGGTTTAGGTGTGGACTCCGTAGAGTAGGGTTATAGGTTGGACTTGATGATCCCAAAGGTCTTTTCCAACCTGAATGTTTCTGATTCTATGATTCTATGATGCTTTCAACACTGGAGGTGGCACATAAAGAGACCATAAGTGTTGCTAAGTCCAACCCATTAGTTAGAAGTTATTAAGCTCCCACTTGAATCCCCTTAATAATTTCTCATATATTATGTAGTCACAGCAGATCTGAAATCTCTGGAGGCCCAACTACACTCTAAGCCAATTCCCATTACCATAGCATGGTGACTGTCAAATATGACAGATACTTAGGGGACTAGTTAGCTCAGTCGGTTAGAGCATGGTGCTAATAACGTCAAGGTCGTGATTTTGATCCCCGTACGGGCCATGTGTTGCCTGATGTAGTTGAGAGGCGTCCCTGCCCATGACAGGGAGGTTGGATTAAATGATCTCTAAGGTCCCTTCCAGCCTAGGCCATTCTATGATTCTATGATTCTTCTTCTTAGCCCTCTGTCTCCAAACTAACTCCATCCAGGCAAACATTGGAAAACTAATTCCAACAAAACAGTATCAGAAATGGAGTTGCTCAAATGCTTTTTCATATCGGCCATTACAAGTAAATGCTATTCCCTCAAGGTTACTAGTCAATACCTCTCAGCTGTTTTCAAACAGATGACTCAGAGGCTGCATGCAAGCCTGTCTTTCCTACTGTTAGAAATTATTGTCTCTCCTCATTGTTTTCAAGAGCTTTACAGTCTAGGAGTACAGCAGCTGCTAATATACTACCACAGCCTTTCTAATTGCTTCCTAATGTCTTTCTCTTGTGGTGTGTATTTACAATCCAAATATCCACAATTATTGTGATCAGATTATGTTTACCAACCAGCAATTACTGGCTGGCTAGAGATGCAGTGACACAACACTATTTCTGTGTGTGGTTACAGATTTGTGTGCTTAGACTGCAAACAGGAAACTCATCTCATCATTGTTTTCCAGCCTTTTGTAACTGAAGAAATACCGTTCCTTGTGCCTGGTGATACGATAGAGGGAAATAAATAATACAGTATTGCTACAATGGCTTTAATCTACAAGTCACTAGAAATCAGAGTCTACCTTGAATATTGACTTCTTAATTTTTTCCCTCTTTCTCTTTGTTTTCGTAAATGCAGGCGCAGAATCATGTATCCCTCGGTTTTTATTTCATGAAGATTCATAAGCCTTTTCACAGTTTCTTTCCCAAAGCCTTACAGATACCCAGTGGCAGATGGAGCTCTGGCTTTACAACTTTTAATGCTTTGGGAGTGCTGCTATTAAGATAACCTCTGGAAAACTAGACTCAAGCTGACAAATAGGTCTGTGAGAGACCCCAAAGCACAGAGTGACAATACAAGCAGGAACCCTAGAGAGGAATGGTAGCAAGGAGTATTTAGAGCATGGGACAGCAGTAGGCTACATCAGAAACACAGTCTTTCAAAATGTTTGAATTACCATATGGTGTCCTGAGGTCAATGTCAAGTGAGAAGATGCATTTCAATTCAAATCAAAGTGTGTTTTCATTTTTACCTCCCATGAATCCAGTCTCCATTTGTTTCAACTGACTGTTTTGGAGAACTGTTTTGCTACATTTCCTTTTCAGATTTCAAAACTCTTTTCTTCCTCCTCTTGTTTTCTTAAACACTACTTTAGTGGAGTAGGAGCTCTTTTCACTATTTGTTGGTTTGGTGATCAGAATAATCCCACCTGTTTCTGACACAAGATCATATAAACAGAAAACTTCAGAAAGTTCCAGACACAGAGGAGAATTCAGACATACAGTGCGTAGCACATGTTCTCCACTGATGGATTGATGGGATAAGATCCCAGCAGCCGGATGGAAAGGGTGGGATCATTGTCCACATGTGCCCAAAGTGTGGGAAGAAAAGTATATTCCTAGAAGGAGAAAACTAAGAAGGTCTCACCTCCATCTATTCGTTGCATAAACTCTACGAATTTTCTGTTGGTGTGAATCACACCTGATTTTTGAGAGATGGAACAACTTCAAATGCAATTATACACTACAGGCATCAACTTCTAAACAAACACTTTGCCAGGCCCCAAGGACATTGAAATTCTTGGTTTCTGCAGTTTGTAGGAACTAGTTTCAGAATAAGACTGTCTGGGTTTTCTCGCCTGCTATTTTCTCATAGGGCAACGTCATGATAACTTTCTTTGAGAGACAGTGCTGTTCCTGCTAAAAATCACTTCTACCTATAATTAATGATATTAGTTTGTAAGACCTTTGACTACAAGATAATCTAACCCATTCTGATCTTCT